>NW_013952852.1:298672-307226 GCF_001266775.1 Austrofundulus limnaeus | reverse complement strand
TACGAACCCTTCGTACGAACAAAAGTAAGAGAAATTTAGGATAAGAATACGAACATGTTCTTGCATGAGGCCCAATGTATCCATGGAGTTTTGAGCCTTAAGAAGCCACACGTCCCCAGCAGTCGTAAAAAGTCCAATAATCGTCTCCACTTTGTGAAGCCATATATCTTTCCAGTGCATGTTGCTGTTTAATAAAACCCAGGTTTGTTTGGAGCAGATTAACTAAACAGAAAATATTCTCCTCGTGTTTCCACAAACAACTACCAGCAGCTTCAGTCTCGTTMATTTTAATTTGTTTCTTTTTGATCCTGATTTAAAGAATCTGTTTCATTCCATCACGAGGACAGAACTTATTCGGCTCTTAAAAACATCTGTTTCCAAATAAGGTCGGGCTGATTTTTTTTATTTCCACTGACTATCATCCACTAAAACCATTTCYTGTCCTCTCAGGAACGGAGAACGTGATCAACGCGTGCGTGGAGTGTGGCGTCCAGAGGCTCGTCTACACCAGCAGCATGGAGGTGATCGGCCCGAACGTCAACGGAGATCACTTTAAGAGGTGAAGCTTCAAAAAATAAAAATAAAGATGCTTACGTGTGTGTTATTAAAGAGAACCAACTGATTGTCCAGATGTTTCCCCTCAGAGCCCACATGGAGCTGATTGGCTTTTATTGTAGGAAAGAGTTTTTCTGTGGAGCATAATAAAACCATGAGGGCTGCGCAGGAGAGAGATGGTGTCCTGGTTGCTTCGCAACGAGGTTTAAAACTCCATTCAGGAGAACAAACTGTAAAAATAAAGACCAGTTCTAGATGAGAGATGCTATGATTAAAAAAAAAAACTTTAWGGCTCCAGCTGGGATTAAAAGTCCAGGAGCTGAATCCAGACTTTGTCCTTTGGTTGCCACAAAACATTTTATCGTTTTTCCAGCCTTGATGTGCAAAACCTCCAACCTCTTTAATGTTACTGTTGACAAAACAACAAAGGTGACACTTGTGGAAAATTACAGTCGTTCCTCCTTCAGAAGCTCACAGACTCAGAYGTTTAAAGGGACGAGTGTCTCCAAGTGTCTGCAGAGCTTCAGGAAAAACAAACCGCAGAAATCCAAACACATTCCAGATTAAAGAAGTGATGACAGCTCCACATCATGATGATGGAATATATGTTTAGTCTCATAGAGAGAGGAATGTTGTAACTCAGATTATAAAAATATAATCTGAGTTACAACATTCCTCTCATAGAGAGAGGAATGTTGTAACTCAGATTATATTTTTATAAAGAACTGCAGCTTTAATCTGATTGTTTTGAAAACTAAAACCGTTTTATATCCGATAAATATAAAAAGTGTTTCTCTCTCTTACCTTTTTTTGGGCACAAAACAGACAAAAGATTCACTTATCCTCTGTTGTTGTTAAAATCACACCCCTGTGTGTTATGATTTTTATTTTTTAGTAATGAAGAAAGAGAAAATGAAACTTTTAAAAAGCTGTTGTCGGCTGTGTGTTTAATCGGGTGAACATGTTGTGATGTAACTCTGCTCAGACCACCGAGGGTCCAAAAACAATCTTAACAAACATTAAAAAACTCACTCATCTTCACTTTATCAATATAAATCTCTTTGTTGAGATTTTATTAATCAAATGGTAATTACAACTTTCTTTATCACACTTTAAAGCTGACTTAATCAACTTTAGAAATATTCATCAGAAGCTCAGCTCAGGACTGATTCAGATTGTCAGACCAGCTAAAACCACTAAAACACATTTATAAATGCATTTATTCTGCTCTGATACAATCAGACTTTAAAGCCTGTAGTTTTTAAATCAGTTCACTGAGTCGGCCTAATAAATCCCATCTGCACTTGTCAAGTTTACTGAGGATTAAATTTAAACAGCTGATGTAATTCAGTGAGATCATGTCTGCAACAAATTAGTGAATCAAAGAATGTTGACAAATCAAAGGTTCACACCTCTTTGTTTGAATCATTTAAAGAGGACAAAACTGTGTCATCTGTCTGCCAACAAAAACATCTGACTCACTTCCACATGTTGGATTCCACACGTTGGGTTCCACACGTTGGGTTCCACACGTTGGATTCCACACGTTGGGTTCCACACGTTGGGTTCCACACGTTGGGTTCCACACGTTGGGTTCCACATGTTGGATTCCACATGTTGGATTCCACACGTTGGGTCCAACTCGTTAGGTTCCACACGTTAGGTTCCACACGTTAGGTTCCACACGTTGGATTCCACACGTTGGGTCCCACATGTTGGATTCCACACATTAGGTTCCACATGTTGGATTCCACACATTAGGTTCCACATGTTGGATTCCACACGTTGGGTTCCACACGTTGGGTCCCACATGTTGGATTCCACACATTAGGTTCCACATGTTGGATTCCACACATTAGGTTCCACATGTTGGATTCCACACGTTGGGTTCCACACGTTGGGTTCCACACGTTGGGTTCCACACGTTGGGTTCCACATGTTAGGTCCAACATGTTTTACATGTTAGGTCCCACAGGTTAATTGTGTTTTTGTGAGTTTGCACAGACTTTCTGCACTCACATTTCAACAGTCTTGCTGTAAGAATGAGTCTGTTTGTGCTTGTTGTGCAGCTCTCTGTAAAAACCAGAGATCAAACCATTTACAAAGAGACATTTAGTGATTTTTCTTTGTAAACTATCAGGAACATTTCTCTACTCCAGCTTCTTGTTTTGATCAATTTCCATTAAAACAACATTCARTCAGTGAAGTAGAAGGTCAAATCTTTCTCTCCTGGATGAACATGCAGAGCCTTTATGGATCACAGTGCAGCTAAAACACTTCTGTAGATTTGATTCTTTAATTTTAAACAAATGGAAGAAGAGGCAAATAAAACCTGTTTTTTATATTTGATTTATTTTTCTCTACAGAGGCAATGAAGACACGCCGTACCTGGTGAAACACAACATGGCTTATCCTAAGAGCAAATCAAAGGCAGAGAAACTGGTCCTGGAAGCTAACGGCATMGAGGTTCGACAAAGTTTAAAATACTAATTTCATTAAGAAACTGCTGTCATATTTTGGAACAGTTTCTCTTTACTGGAAACATGTTTTAATCTTAACACAGCAGTACTGTAAAGAGTTTTTTTTAAATATTACTGCAAACAATAGGAATGTTTTATTGTTAAACTGGGTAAGAGTCATAAATTTCTTTGTGGCAGCCAAATGCTTGGTTGAGTTTCGACACTGGAAAAACTTCTTGGGTTTCTTGTGCAACTCCTCTGCAGAGAATCCTCTCCCCTGCTGCCTTTCTGTGGAGACGTTTCTAACGTTTGCAGTTCAATCCTTGTAGTTTTTATGATTTTATTGTTTTGCTGGCCCTCACTGGTTTGGTTTTGTGCAGGTGAAAGGTGGAAAATCTTTGCACACCTGCTCTCTGAGGCCGACTGGGATCTACGGCGAGGGCCACATGCTGATAAAGGATTTCTACAAACAGGCTGTAGCCAGAGGAGGGCTGGTTATCGGGGGTGTCCCGGATCACATCGAACACGGGAGGGTTTATGCAGGTACAACTACTCTCTTTTTTTTTTTTTTAGAGAAAGCAAAGGCACATAAAGAAAATGTAAAAGAACCTCGTTGAAATTAAAAACTTGTGGTTTGAGCAAAACTAAAAGCAGAAGTGCATTAGACGAGCAAAACACACTTCCTCTATATTTCTCAGAAGGTTTTTAAGATGTTTTCTCCTGATATAATTGGTAAAACCTGCCAATACAGCAGCTTTGTTGCTCTGCTGTTAATAACTAAAGATCTGCTCCTAAATGAGGTCATAGGATTGTAATGTTTTTTAGTTTATTAATCTTTATAAGTTTATGCATGTTTTATAAACATTTATGGGTTTTAATGACCCAAAATACACTTTTAGTTCAGGAATAGTTTAGTCTTTTTTACTATTAGCAGTGGTGGGCAGCACTAATCTAAAATTTAGTTCTGCTAGCCCTAAAGCACTAACTGAAATATTTAGGTCCCCTAATTCTAAAGCACTAATGCACTGAAAGTTTTAGCAAAAGCTAATTCTAAAAGCACTAAAATAACCCAGTCAACCCATGAATATTCTTCAACAGACAACGTGAGTCACATGTTGTCGTTCTGCTCTCTTAAGACTCATCATCGACATTCCACAGCTGTATCTGTGTTCATATATTGTCACCTGGTGGATCAGTGACACACACGTTAACAAAATGTGTGACAGCTTTCACCCTCAGCWGTTGACATTGTTGATCAATAACGTTTAAAGATAAAGTTAGTGCTCAGTTAATGCTTCTAAATTTAGCCTATAAATTTAGCAAGTGCTAATTCACTAATAAATTTTAAAATTRGCAAAAACCCCAACGCACTAATCGGGAAATTGGTTCCCCTATTAGKKCTTTAGTGCYACTGTGCCCACCACTGACTATTAGCAACAAAAAAATGAACACATTACCTTAGATTTCAGCAGAAATGCATCATGTGTGTGAGGTTTGAAACRGCTCTTCCTTCAGCCCGCTCTTTTCTCCCTGTGTTTGCGTCGTCAGGTAATGTTGCCTGGATGCACGTCCTCGCAGCCCGAGCCCTCAGGGACGAGCCTCAGAGGGTCGGAGGCGAAGCCTTCTTCTGCTAYGACGAGTCGCCGTACAAAAGCTACGAGGACTTCAACATGAGTCTGCTCTCCGCCTTCAGCTTCAGGAGGGTGTGCATGCCCGCCGCCGTCCTCTGGTTCCTGGCCGTGGTCAACGACCTGCTGCGCTGGGTGCTCAGTCCCGTCTACAACCACACGCCGCTGCTGAACCGCTACACCCTGGCTGTGGCCAGCACCACCTTCACCGTCCAGACCGACAAAGCTCAGAGATATTTCCAGTACCGACCCCTCTACAGCTGGGACCAGTGTTTAGCTCGCACGCAGAAATGGATCGGCACGTTTCCTTCAGAGAACCCCAAAGACTCCTAACGTCCCCCGAAGCAGTTCAACGCACCTGACGCTGTGATGCAGACGGGATCTGAGAACCGCTAAAAACTGGGTTTGATTTTTTTGAAGACAATCCGTCCAGTGGTTCAGGAGATATTTCGCTAACAGAGGGGGCAGACGCTCACAGTGAAGTGTTTCAGTCTCTATCACAGCAGCAGCTCTGTATCTATAAACTGGACAGAATCTAACTTTACATGGAGCTGATTTGCAGTTTTCCTGCTTTGAAGATTGAATATTTATCATAAAACCAATAAGCACTTTTTTATTTTCATATCTTCTTGAAACTATGTGATTTAGTCTAATTTAATATTTTTACATTAGTTCCCGGTATCGCGCTCAGAACCACAGGAACCTTTACAAACGTTTATTTAAATAAAAGGGAAATGTTGGCAAAAATGGATTTTTAAAAAAAAGATAATTTAAGCTTCGAGGGAGTCTGAGTGCTATCAGTCAGACCTGTTACCACCACAGTTATCATATATACAAATATGAATAATATATATATGAGTGTGTAACAGTCTGTATTTTAGTTATGACAGAAGTGAAATGTTATACAAAAATATTAGTATTTTACTATATTATTTATTTTGTCAGTATAATGTAATTGTTTTTTGTCGTTTTTAAATAAACATAGCTTAATTACTACTTGTGATTTTTTTTGTGATTGCTGATTCAACATTTTTCTTTAAATTTATTTATTTATTTTAGCTGTTCACACTTAAACCTTCGGCTCGTTTAGGTGATAGGAGCTGTGACTTGTTTGCGTTCAACATTTTTACTTGATGATTTTCCAATTATTACTACATTTTAATCTCTTAAATTCTTTAAACAATGTTATTTCTGAACCTAGCTTCAGTGTCCTGGTTTTATTTTCTCTATTTATGCTACCTTTAGCTTGTAGCAACCATTCTGTTTTAATGAGCCTTCAGTTTTAAACTACAAATTTTCTTTGGTTTTTGCCTTTTTTTTTTTAAAGTCCCCTTTTGCCACTTTTAGATTTTTGCTAGAATTTTACTACTTTTTTGCTTTTATCTGGAGTTTCRCTGTGTTTTGCTCAGTTTCAGCTTCTGCAAACTGTGCTGCACCTGGCAACCCAATCATAGCAATCTAGTTTTTGTTTTGAKTTTTTTGTTGGTTACTCACTTGACAGTTCTGTCATGGAAAAAAAGGCCCATTGTTTATGTTCTTTAGTTTATGTGGGCTGGCTAAAGAACCAGCTGGGTAACATTTAGGCTTCTGACTCACACAAATTGGAAAAAAAAAAAGGGATTTTCTAAACTGTTTGGGTGTTCCTCGATTTTGGGATTTTCCTTAGCAGCCGTAACCAAAACAAACCTGAGGAGGAACAAGGGTGGAAACAAATGACAAATTACCCCCTAAAAATACAGGAAAAGAATTTCAACATGAGAACGTCCCTTCCATGCATTCGTGTCATGTTCCTGCTTGAGTGTTTCAAAAATAAAAAGTCGTCCCTGCTTCATTTATATTTTGCTTCTAGGGCAACAATCTCTCTAAGTGGAGTTGAGTAATATTTCTCTTGGCTTTCTGAAAGTTTGTTCAGCGTTTTATTTATAACCTAATTGTTTTTCTTATTCTAAGTCCAGTACCTGACCATTTATAAAGAAATGTTTTGTTGGTTGTTAGCCTCTTAATTGTGACCTATGAGTCATTTAGGCAAATTAACTGTTTTAAATTGGATATTTAATTGGTCAATGTGAAATGTGCTTTACTAGTATAAACTTGTTTTGGATTAAATRAAGTCAGTCTTCATGGAGCTGGGTATATTTTTCATGAGGGAATCCCTCCATCTAGTGGTACAAAATAATATAACAACAAAGCAGTTGGAGCCCCTAGAGGTGGTGGATTTATATTAATAAATTAATACATTGTTTGGCCACCCTAAAGCTCATATGAACAATGATTATTTTAAAAATGTATTTAGAAAATGAGCAACTTGATAAAAAGGTGATTTAATGGTTCCGTTTTGAAGGGAGGCCCCTGTGCGCGTGCGTGCCTGACGATGTTGACGAGAGCGCGCACGTAGCTGTCAGTAGGAAATGCAGGCTGTTCGTGTTGGATGCTGTCCCGCCGCTGTTTGGATAAAATAACCACAAAAGGGTCGTTTCACTTCACAATGAAGAGCCTTACCTAGACCTGGCTTTGCTTTGGGTGAGAATGGCTGCAGCGAGTCGGCTTTCCTGACTGAGGCATCAGCTCGGCTAACAGAAACAACACTAACAGCGCCGATGCTAACAGCAGGCTAAAGCAAGCTAACTTCTTTAGCCCACAGACTGCAGGACGTTAGCTCATCTCACTGCTCGCCCGCCGGCTTCAGCGGCTCCGCTAACTCTCGTCGCGTGTTCCCCGTCAAAACGGAGGAGGTTGCGGAACTAAACCCAAAGCTGTGGCGGGGGGTGGGGGGACGCGTCTGCACGAAACCCCTGGCTCTCCAGGCGGACGGATCGCAGTGACACGCCGGCTGTCGGTGAGTTGGGCGGCGGAGATGAAGTTGTAGTTGACCGGGGCAGCGGGCAGGGAGAGGCCGTGGACGCAGCTCTGCCACAGGGCCTCGTCTGACAAAGAGGGTGTTAACTGTCAGCTATTAGCAAACCATTAGCCTCTAATCGGGAAGTTGAATTGTTTCGGCCTCCAGAGAGGATATAACAACAAACAGAATAGTTACTACTACAGAAGCTTATTCCTAGCAGTCTGGGACCTGGAGACCTGCTTTATCAGCTAAATCTGGGCTGTCCGGATGCTTTGTTGATGTTGCACCTGCACATCTGTGTCATTGCAAATGTTAAATTCATGTGGTTTGTTTTGTCTGCCACATATTTGGCAACATAGTTAGCTCACTGCTTATAAAGTTCAGCAAATAAATATGAATAAGCTRGCTGCTGCTGCTTTAATTTTGGATGTGAGCTTGTCAAAATCTATTATTTGATTTTCATTATTAGGCTGCTTGAAATACTCCAGCTGTTASTTTTACAGCCTTTTGTTGCTGCTGTCCAAATGTTTTTGACATGTCCTGAATTTTTTCAGAAATTGATACAGTTTCTATTATGTGTTTGTTAATAAAATGTGGATTTTTAGGTATGCAAATCTGTACATAACCCAACTTTTTTCTATTTTAGGGTTGTCCTATAACAGGGCTGTCCAAACATTTTGTCACATGGGCCAAAATCATAAAGTCAGAAGAACCTGAGGGCCGAAAATATTTATCCTTTACCTGCTCAACAATAAACTAAACATTGAATACTTTCATTAAACAAATAAAGTAGTCAGATTTATTGCTGGAAATGGATGCGTAAATTAATCTAGATCCATTAATTTGCAGGTTTCCCTTATTTAAGAAGTTTTGCAATTTTCTAGGTTTCAATCGGGGAAAAAATAACCCAATTTAGTCAAATCTGATCAATAAAATCAGGATTTAGGGCTCTCTTTTGTTGAAAATGCTTGCTGTATTCAGACTAATTCAATAGATTAATTTAAAGTGTAACTTACCCCCCCGGTGAAAAGATAACTCCGCCCCAAGGCGAAATTTGAAAAATGCATCAAAGT
>NW_013952852.1:296519-298662 GCF_001266775.1 Austrofundulus limnaeus | reverse complement strand
GATTAGAGCGCAGCAAAATCAGCTTTTGAGTAGAAGTCACTAAACAGATGTGGAAAAAACTAAGAGTCTGGTTATTTAAAGACAAATAATTGGTATTGTTGCCAATATTTTTTATTGTAAGATTTTACTTTGTGATAAATTTGCACTAATAATAAATAGAAAGTCTCCATCTGCTTTAAACAGCTGTGCCAGGGGGACAAATTTGTAAACAAATTAGTGTAATTCTTGAACTGAAGTCAGGGGCCACACTTTGGACACCCCTGTCCTATATGATTGTCGTAGCTCGTTCATAAAATCATCATAAGGTTGTAATAACTGGATGAAAACCATCTTTATAGATAAGGAAAATTCCTCTGTTTTTCAGAGATCGTAGTGGAACAATGGCTGAGCTGTTCACCTTGTCTCCATCCCCACCTCCGCTGGGTGAACCTCATGCAGCTCCGCCCRTTCTTTCACCTCCACCAGTGCCACCTGCTTCCAGCAAACCTACCTCCGAGTCTATCAAAGAGTCGCCCGTGCCCAAGTCTTCCCTTTACAACGATAAAGCCTTGACTGGAAGCACCCCGGCTGCATTCTCGGGAGGTTCGCCCTCGACTCCCAATCAGTCCAGAAGTCCCRCACAAGCTGCGTCTCAGACCTGCCCCCCACCAATGGTACAGAAAGCTGCTTCTCAAACAGAGGAACCAGCAGGGARTAAAACAGAGACTGGAGTTAATAAGCTGGAGACGGAGGCCGGTGACCGAGCTGTTGCAGAACACTTGAGTACAGGAAATGAACCCTCAGCTCAGAGAACAGGATCTCCAGATCTAAACCCTGGTCCTAATCAGGACGTCAGCCCTAACCCTGTCATGGATGATGGTCGGTTAAACCAAACGAGTGTGGATTCCAACCCCACACCCCCAGCTTCAGCAGCTGATGTGGAGACACCTCAGCCACTCCAACAAGCACAAAAACCTCAACCTGAACCTCCTGCTCCGTTGTCCCCAAAGCCTGACGCCTCGAGTCAAGCCAGGAAGGAAGAGCGGCCCCCTACGCCGAGTAGAGCCGGCCAGTGTAGCCCTACTGTGCCTCTGATCCAYGAGCCCACCATCCTCTTCCCGAACCCCAACCGAAAGCCGGCCCCCGACAACCTCAGCTATCTAGAATCAGCCAGCCTGATGTCGGGAACGTTGGAGTCCCTGTCTGGACTGGGAGAAGATGGGAGCTCTATCGGCTCAGACTCGGAGATCAACGGTCTCACCATCAGGCGCACTGATAAATACGGCTTCTTGGGTGGGAGTCAGTACAGCGAGGGGAGGTAAGTCACACCACAAACACTAATTACTCATACTTCCTGCTGTTTTGGAAACAATAGCTGACATTTAGTCATATTTTCTCTTTGCCCATTTCTCTGAAGCACAAATTAAACCTGGCCTTTTAGAGTCACGAAATTGTTTTTCACAACAAGACACATCCTGCGAGTGACTTCATTTGATTTAGCCTGTTTGCTGCGTCCAGTCAGACTYATCCTGTCTTTTTCTGTCTTCCTCTTCTTCGCTGCTGCACTAAAGCATATCTGTTTGTCCTTTATCTCCCCTTGGTCTGACTCAGATAATGCCGAGAGCGCATTTCTGACTCAATATGTACTGACTGTGTGTGTGCAGCTTCACCCTCCACACCCAGCTGCCTTCTTCCCACCAGGGTTATTACAGTTAACTAAAACTAACTAAATAACGACAACTGAAATTGAAAAAATCTTTTTTTAACTCATYATTCAATCCATTCCAGACATTTAATCCACACACTGATAAACAAAAACTCTTCCTGGTTGTTCTAATATGTTGTTTTTTTAAATATCCTTCACCTCTTAAATTATAATCCCCCTCTCTGTCACCAAACATTTCCTGTATATTGTGTGGAAGTTTTTGATTTCGGATCTTAAACATGAATTATGTAGTTTTAAATATTACCAGGTCCCAGAATTTCAGTATATTTGATTTAATGAATAACTGATTTGTGTGTTCCCAGTATCCCACTTTACAGTGGGGAAAATAAGTATTTAGTCAGTCACCAATTGTGCAAGTTCTCCCACTTAAAAAGATGAGAGAGGCCTGTAATTGACATCATAGGTAGACCTCAACAATGAGAGACAAAATGTGAAAAA
>NW_013952852.1:288742-294887 GCF_001266775.1 Austrofundulus limnaeus | reverse complement strand
TTACTGGGCTGATCTGTGGTTTCCAGCTGAAGTTATCGTTTAATATGACACCCAATTATTTCATGTACTTGTTCTAAATCAACACTTTCAATTGATATTTTAATTAGATTATTTTCCTGTTTTTTATTGTTTCCGAATATCATGAATTTGGTTTTATCTAAATTTACAGATAATTTATTGTTTTTGAGCCAATGCTGTAATTTTTCTATTTCTGTGTTAACCACTCCTGAAAGTTGTTGAATGTTTTCTCCAGTACAGAAGATACTTGTATCGTCTGCAAATATAATGTATTTTATAAGGTTTGATATTTTGACTGTCATTTATATACAAATTGAACAATTTGGGTCCCAAAACTGATCCCTGTGGAACTCCACAAGTTATGTGTAGTAAGTCTGATTTCTGACCATCTAATTCTACAAATTGTTTCCTTTCTCCAATGTAGCTCCTAAGCCAGTTTAGCTAACTAAAATAAATAAAAATTATAATAAAGTGGAAAAAAAACGATAACTAACTAAACTGTATAATCTTTTTACAAAACTCAAACTAACTGAAATTATAGATAGAATATCCTTAGTTTTAGTGTTTGTCAATTTCTTTATTTCTGGAGTAGTTTCACATTAGCTGTGGGTTGTAACAACACTTACAGTCTGCTGCTGCTCAGCATCGTCTGCCGGATGAAAACAACAAAAGTTGGGAGAAAGCAGCGATGTCCACTTTGAGATTTCTTTGAATATGACTGCGAGAAAAATCAAAACAAGTGTCTTGTAGTGGAAACAGGTGATAAAACAGGTTGAATTCTTCTCAAAGGAAAAACTGCATGAATCGAACTCACACAAGATGGCTAACTATGAGCATCTCAACACGCTAGCTTCTCTCTCTCTCATGAAAAACAAGCAATATGTACTGTAGTTTGGAGACAACTGTTGTCGTTGTCCTAAAATAATCGCACAAGTCCTTAGTTGGCAAATATGTTTATTCAAACTATTAAAAAAACTAATAAAAACTAAAACTAAGCATTAAAAAAGCAATAATAACTAATAAAAACTTGCAAATCCCCTGTAAAAACTAATGAAAACTAACTGAATTAAAAGAAAAAAAGTCACAWCGAAATAAAACTAAACTATATTGAAAAATCCAAAACTATTATAACCTTGCTTCCCGTTGCTTTTGGTCACACTGGCCACTGTTTATCTGGTTTGTAATCGCGCTCTATTGATCCATTTTGATAATGAATTCTGGTCACTGTTTAATATTCTCTTTGCCAAAGCGTTTCAGCATAAAGAGAGGTGAAATGATGCTGTTGAATGTAGAATTTCAGGTACCTGAATGCAACATTTAAATATTTAGAAGTACGAGAAGCGGAAGGGAAAAAGTCAGCTCTGTCGGTTATAATGTTAATTTGTGTTGCAGCGACAAGGAAGTTCGAGTTGAAGTTGCCAGGCAGAGGGAGATGAAATGGATCGACATGTTCAGCCACTGGGATAAATGGATCAAACATCGCTTCATGAAGGTACGCACGGCTAAAACTGAGCGTGCTCAGGCTGGTTATAGCTGATAGATGGTGTTGGCTAATGCTGCACGCGTCGTTCCAGGTGAAGCTGCGCTGCAGGAAGGGGATTCCCTCGTCCCTCAGGTCCAGAGCCTGGCAGCTGCTGTCCGATAGTGAGGAGCTTTTAATGGCCAACCCTGGGAAATTTGAGGTGATTCAATTTCTACATGCCAACAATAAAAACACGTTTTAGTTTTAAACTGAAATCTCTAAGCATTTAAAACTAAATTAGTAATAAATGTACTTCTTGGAAAGTGAATCAACTGTTATGTTTTGATTAAAGGACCTAAACGTGGGTTTAGTCTAACACAGGCTATTCAACTAAATCAGACTGGGGGCTGGGGTTACTTGAAACCCACAACTCGGGGGGCCTGGCAGCAGGGAGGGTGGTGMCCGTTAATTGTAGGTGTAACACTGCAGCATGTAAAAGAACAACGAATATCTTTTACGTTTTAATTGTATTTTGTTGCATTTATTTACAAATTATTTGAAATATGTTTCTATTAAAGTGCCAGTGACCTCACATTTTTGTAGTAAACATGAATGCATTTTTGGAAAGATAACATTGATAAAATATTGCAAAACAAATTTCACGCCACTGAGATGAACAGTTGTTGATGATGAACAGCATGTGAAGAAACAGGAAGTGATGTCAAAGGGTAGTGTCAGCAGGTAAACAGAGCGTTGTTACTAAAGCTAACAACATGGACTGTAGAGAAGAATCTGATGGTTCTTTAGATTATTTTTAGTCGCTGTCAAAGAGAGACAAACAAGATTTAAAGTGTAAATAATTTTGTTTTAATAAACAAAGACCAGTGACTTTATTTTATTAATGAGTCCCCCTTTGATGTCACATCCTGTTTCACTTTGGCTGAGCTAAATTTAAAAGAAAATAGGCCAGTTATGTGACAAAATGGGTAAAATCYTGTGTACTCTGCCAATTTTCTTAAGTAAAAAGATGCTTTCTTTGACTTTTTGTATTTGAAGGATATGTACATCACAGACGCTTTAAATCCTATTTATATTAAATTAAGTAAAAAAATAAAAAAGTGGGCCAGGTGATACTCACCTGCAAGCCAGTTGTGGCCCGCAGGCCGCCAGTTGAATAGCCCTGGTCTAGCAGGATTTTGGACTTGAGTAGGGTAATTTTATCTCCAAAAAAGGCTGCAGAAGCAGACCTAAGCTGTAAGCCTCTTATCAGGAGCAGTAATCCACCCGGTCAGGGTCCAGCCTCTTTGTCCAGGCGTGAGGGTCCGGCCTTAGCTCGACCCGAGACCCATTGTTTCTGTAATATAAAAGAAAACCCTTTTTCTTTTACCCTTTTAGACTAATTTTTAAACGTGTTTTCACTTATTGTCCTCTAACGACTCCACAGACACCTGAGGGTTCAGCTAACATGTCAGCTAACAGCTAGCACGTGGTCAAAATGTTCTGTTGCAGGAGCTGGAGAGAGAGCCGGGGGAGGCCAAATGGTTGGACATYATAGAGAAGGATCTTCACAGGCAGTTCCCCTTTCATGAGATGTTTGCTGCTCGTGGTGGTCATGGGTAAACTTTCCCTCGTTGTTTTGCATCATAAATAAATATGCATAACTAAAAATACCTCAGGGTTTCCCCACATCCTTTTAATAAGAATGATACTATTGGAAAAAAGAGGAAATTATAATCTATAAACGGTTTTTTATAAACGGAGTTTTTACATCAGAGACGTTCACGTTGGGTAATTCGGTGGCTTTTCCTCCTGCAGACAACAGGATCTTTACAGGATCCTGAAGGCCTACACCATCTACCGGCCTGACGAGGGCTACTGCCAGGCCCAGGCTCCGGTGGCCGCCGTGCTGCTGATGCACATGCCTGCAGAGGTGAGCGCTTCTGCAGCACTTCCCAGAAAGTGGAATTCCGTTACTTAACGTCTACATTTGGGKTTTTTCTCCAACAGTTTATTAAGTAGCACAAATTCACCATTTCTTTATTTTATTCCATCGTTCTTTCATCCTTAAAATGTCACTGAGTCACGTTAGGTGTTTTTATCGTGTTCTTATTTACTCAAAAATCTTTTTTTTTTGGTTCAATCTGAGTTTTTTTCTCATTCTACTCAACCTTCTCACAACAGCAGAGAGTGGGCAGAGTGAGAACTCTGAACACAGCCGAACAAGAAGTTACAAGTTTCATTTTAACACAAGGACAAAGAGTGTGGGYGCAGATTTTTTAATTATAAACTTAATACTTCATTCATTGCTGTGAAGCTTTAAAATATCTTATTTTATTTGGTGCGGCTGCTGCAAGATGCAAACATAAAAGAAGCAGCAGAATTATAAATATTTTAAGCAAAGACTTGATTTTTAAAGAAAAACAAACAAATAAAGATATTTAACAGTTTTTAAAAAAGATAAAACTTTATTGATCCCACAATGGGGAAATGTACACATTACTGCAGCTCAGTACAGGAGAGGCTGAAATTATAGTAGAATAAAAAGAAAACACTTTATACATAAAATATATAAAAGACGTGTATAAAGTACTTGAAAAAAATAAAGTAAAAGTAAAAAAAATGACTGGTAAAAGTCAATTTCACTGATGAGAAAACTACTCAAATAAAAGTCATAAAACTGTTCACAAAAATTGGGAAAGTAAAAGTACTTTTACACACTCTTAAGAAATAAACTGTTGAATTTACTGAACCAAACTGGTTCCACTAAGTCAGGTTGAGTAAATTGAGCAATATGTGTTTATTATTTGCTCAATTTACTCAACTAGGTTTAGTGGAACCAGTTGACGTGACTTTGTTGAGTAAATTCAACACTTAATTTTTTAGAGTGCAGAAACTTCTTTCATGAGTTGAAACATAGAAGTAAAAGTATCATTTTTAGCTTTAAAATGTAACGAAATAAAAGTGAAAGTAGCAATTTAAAAAAGTARTTGGTAAAATTACAAATCCTCAAAAAAACTAAAGTACTGTAACGAAGTAAATGTACTTAGTTACTATAAACCTCTGTACATATACATAAACCCTCTATATATATACAGATATCAAACCACCATATATATATTTGTATAATAATTAAATTTGTTTTACAGCAAGCTTTCTGGTGCCTCGTCCAGATCTGTGAGAAATATCTTCCTGGTTACTACAGCGCCGGGCTGGTGAGTAGAAAATACAACAACAAAAAACCGTCTCATTCTGAGGGTTTCTCAGATTCTGATTGGACAAGCCTTTCTTCTTCCTCTCCTACCCTTTTTCAGGAAGCGATTCAGCTCGACGGCGAGATCTTCTTCTCTCTGCTGAGGCGCACGTGTCCCATGGCGTACCGCCACCTGAAGAAGTTCAAGATCGACCCGATCCTCTACATGACCGAGTGGTTCATGTGCATCTTCTCACGCACGCTACCCTGGTCCTCCGTCCTGCGTGTGTGGGACATGTTTTTCTGCGAAGGTAGAACTCTTCCCAAACGACTCCTTTTTACCTCTTTTTTTTAATTTATAGACGTCTTACTTATCACAGGAAAAACTGGAGTGTTAAACTTTCAGTGTTAAACTTTCAGTGTTGAACTTTTCAGGGTTAATTTCAACTCCCCAACTGTTATTTTAACACTTTCTGAGTAAACTGACATCTAGTGTTGGTGTTAATTCACAGTGTTGATTTCCTCAGTGTCGTCTCAACACTGGACAGTGCATTTTTCTTACACTTTAACTGTTAATTTGTCATTTTGACTGACGTTTTGGGCTCTTTTCCTACCTTCTATATTAAATTGCATTTGAGATTAAAAAAAAAACACTATACAGTGTTAATAAGCTCCRCCCACTGTTGTCTTGTATAACACGTAACAGTGTTGTTATAGAACACAATGCAGTGTTGAAAGAAGCATTCTGAAAAGCCCCGCCCTCTTCCTCGTGGACCAGAATTTTCTCAGCAAGGGATTTCTTGTAGAAATGATGTGTTTACATGTCGAAGATTATTAAAAATGTTCATGAGTGTAAAAATGAGTTGTTCTTGTTAGTTTTCTTGTTCAGGTTAGTTAGTTGTTCAGATTTAAGTTTTGTGTTATTGGTCATAAATCGACACCATGAGTGAGAGCTGCTTCCTGGTGTGTGAAGGGTCACTCTGTTGCACGTGACACGTGACCTGTGTTAATGCAACAATAAAGAGTTGATTTTAACTCTAGGACAGAGTGCAGGATTCTGTGTACTCTGACTCACTGAGAAAAACTAATAATATTGCACAATGACGTGTGTTTTTTAATTAAATTTAGTGTAAAATTCACTCCATAAAAATAACATTTTTACTCTGTAGTGTTAAATAATTTTACTCATTTCATTGTTGATTTAGACTAGTGATGGGATAAATGGCTCTTTGAAGGGATTCGGATCTTGGGGAGCCGTTTCTTTCATAGAGCCGTTCGATTTTGAACGTGTTACGTCATCACGTAGGGACATGATGACATCATCACGTGGGCGGAACCATGTGTTTGTCAAGCGGAAACCCCTCCCCCTTCCCCCGTGAGCTTCTGTACTCCACCGCTCTGCCTGTTTTCCGTGAAAAAAGCAAAGTGGGAGCTATTTAAGTATGAAAAAATAAAGATTATATGAGGAATAAAAG
>NW_013952852.1:280796-288579 GCF_001266775.1 Austrofundulus limnaeus | reverse complement strand
AATTAACTCTATAAAAATAACATTTTTACTTTGTAGAGTGTAACCGAACTAAAGTGTTAAATAATTTTACTCATTTCATTGTTGATTTTGACACTAAAACTAGTAAAATTAACTCTGAAAAGTTGACACTGGCTATAGAGTAGATTTTACACTATTTTTGGGTGGGACCAAATATTATATGAAACAGAGTTAAATTCAACTCTATAGGACAAGGCTATTCAACTAACCTGCTCTGGGGGCCACAGTTACTGCAGGCCAACAGCTCAGGGGCCGAACATCCAGCAATTAAAGTTATTATGTAAATAAACCAAGTATTATAAAGATCTGTTACCTTGAAATAATTTATTTTGCTGCATTTAACCATGAACAACATGCAGAACCCTATAAAAGTAGTGATAATAAAATGATCAAAAACAAAAATATCACATAATGCCACCTATTTAACAAATCTTATTTTGACATCTCTGACTTGCTAACTTTTTAAACCAATTTTATTTTCACTTTTATAGTTTTTATCTTCAGCTGTTTGTAGTTTTAACTGTCTTGAGTGTTCATAGAAATGTTTTTACCAGCTTGTAGCCAAGATTCAGATGTTTCTATAGATACCRCACACGTCTGTGTTTAACTAAAAGAACTAAAAGAGGAATTAAAGTAGAAAACTGGAGGTTTGGGATTAAGAGATAAAAGAACCATTGGGCGGGCCGGATGTTGAATAGCCCTGCTCTAGGYGTTAAAACGACACATTGTTTTTTACTGTGTAGATATTTTTTTATTTGATGGTTTTACTTTTAAATATTGCAACAAGTGGCTTTACTGAAAACTAATTTTCAACCTCTGCTTTTAGGAGTGAAGATAGTTTTCCGTGTGGGCTTGGTGCTGCTCAAACAGATGCTGGGCTCCGTGGACAAACTCCGGGAGCTCCAGGGCATGTACGAGACCATGGAGCGTCTCAGGAACATCTCACCTGACACGATCCGAGAGGACGTGCTGGTCCAGGAGGTGAGTCCGTGCGTCTGCGAGCTGTTTTTACTCACAAACACSAGTCACTTGTTCACTTCCTCTGTCTGTCTGCGTCCAGGTCGTGTCGCTCCCTGTGACTGAGGCTCTCATCGAGAGGGAGTGCAGCGTCCAGGTGAGGAAGTGGGGGGAGTCCAGGGGGGAGCTGATGCACCAGCCCGCCCGCCGCTTCCACGGTACRAGAGCCATCTACGAGTACAAGCGCCGCGCCGCCGCCATCAGCTCGGGCGGCAGCCTGTCGTTCCTYGGAAGCTCCATCCCGCCGCCGGGACCCCTCCGGGCTTCCTCCAGCCTGCTCTCGCTCCCTGGCTTCCGTAAGTCTAAGGCTCCTTTCCAGACCCAAGCTAAGAAAGGCTCCTTTTCCAGCGTTTCGGGAATGGAAGCCCCGCCTCCTCGAGCTCCGCCTGCAAGCTCGAGCCGAGGCCCCGCCCAGAAACCGCCCATTCCTCCAGGCCAGAAGCCGACGACACCCCACGTTCAGAGCCCCTTAGCCGGGGGTGCAGCCGGGTCAGCCCAAGAGCCCCACCCCGCTGCAGAGGGCGCCTCGGCTCCGAGCCAGACTCCTCCCCCGGCTCCTCCCCCAGCTGCCCCGCCCAACACCTTGTCCCCCACCCCCGTCATCGTCTCCGAGCACATCACCCCCTCCATCCCGTCTCCCACCGCCAACAACGCCCCCCTGCAGCCGTGCCCGGAGCCCCCGAGGGAAGCGGCGCCGTCGGCCTCCTCTGAGGACGACGGGAAGAAGAAGAAGAGGAGCAAAGAAGACAAGAAGAAGGAGAAGGAGGACGAGAAGAAAAAGGTGAAAGAAAAGAAGGAGAAGGAGAAGGCTGAGAAGGAGAGGGCCAAGAAGGAGAAGGAGAAGCTAGAGAAAGAGAAAAAGAAAGGGAGCAAGAAAAAAGACAAAGGGGGAGGAGAGGCGGAGGAGAAAAATGGAGCAGCAGCAGCTAAAGAGTCAGCCTAGATTTGTTTTTTTCTTTTTTGTTTGTTTGTTTTTAACCCCATCATTCCAGGATAAAGAGGAGGGAGGCTGAACAAAAAGAGGTCAAAYAAACAAAAAGCCTCCAGAAACAGAAAAGTTTCTGATAAAAGAAGATGGGGAGACTTCCTGTGTAAAATAACTTCGACTGAAATGGAAACAACTGGATTCTGGTTTTATGAGCAGCTTGAGGAGCAGTTTGCCTCTGGCTCACTGGATTCTCTCCTCTTCAGTTTTATCAACATCAGAACAAACATTTTCAACTGGAACACAAGCTGTCCATCTTTTCATGTTTGGTTTTATTTAGTTTTATGTTTCTGGATCAGGCCGGTGGCAGTTCATGGGTCATAAAGCAAACTTTTTTAGAAATGGTGCCATACATGGCTTTAAAAGAAGAAGAAAAAGAGGTCTAGCTTCAGTATTCTGATCCAAATAACACTCCGTCTGTTCTGTGATAACTGGATATTTGGGTGAAAAAAACCCTTGAAGTCATCTCAAAGTCAGCACTGAAGACTGAAACGCTTGTTGTGATGTTGGAGGGTGTATTTATTGTCTTGGTAAATGTTGTGAGTCTTAGTAGAGTCGTGAAACGTGTAAATGTTCTCTTTATGCCTGCTTCTCTCCTGTCATTTCAAACTAACGGAGCCGCTCGTTGCGGTTCTTCACTTTATTCTGCCGTTGGGACCGATCCAACAGGTGGAACTGATATTAAAGGGAGGGGGGGTTAGACACAGATGGAAGTGGTTTTATGGTTTGTTTTAGTTTAGAGGGTTTTTTTTTTGTCGTAAGAATGACACAAAAAGTATTTTTTTTTTAGACATGTGGTAGGTTGAGGTGTTTCATACTCTGATTAGGACGCCTCCTTTTGGAACTTGGAGGTATCTTAAATCCTTTCTGGTCTTGGAACACCTCAGTGGTCCTCCAGGAGGAGCTGGAGTATCGGATAAATCTTGTGCCAGCAGGAACTGAGTTTGAATTGCTCAGACTGAATCTGAATGTGCATCATTTGAAACCGAATGCATTGATTTGAAAATAAATTAAACTAAATTGAAACTGAATCTTGGATCTATTGAAGCCCATTTCCACCATGAAAGAAAAAATAAAAGCCCAACAGGAAGTCATAATTTTATTCTCGTAATTACGACTTTAAAAGTCGAAATTATGACTTTTATTCTCATAATTATGACTTTAAAAGTCGAAATTATGACTTTTATTCTCGTAATTATAACTTTAATAGTCGAAATTATGACTTATTCTCGTAATTACGACTTTAAAAGTCAAAATTATGACTTTTATTCTCGTAATTACGACTTTAAAAGTCAAAATTATGACTTTTATTCTCGTAATTATGACTTTTATTCTTGTAACTACGACTTTAAAAGCCGAAATTATGACTTTTATTCTCGTAATTATGACTTTTATTCTCGTAATTATGACTTTAAAAGCCGAAATTATGACTTTTATTCTCGTAATTATAACTTTAAAAGTCGAAATTATGACTTTTATTCTCGTAATTATAACTTTAAAAGTCGAAATTATGACTTTTATTCTCATAATTATGACTTTAAAAGTCGAAATTATGACTTTTATTCTCGTAATTACGACTTTAAAAGTTGAAATTATGACTTTTATTCTCGTAATTACGACTTTAAAAGTTGAAATTATGACTTTTATTCTCGTAATTACGACTTTAAAAGTCGAAATTATGACTTCCTGTTGGGCTTTTATTTTTTCTTTCAAAGCGGAAATGTGCTTCGATATGGATCAGTCAGCAGCATCTGATCAATATGTGATCCATGATGTAAATGTAACATTTTCTACATATAGGTCAAATTAATCACTGCAATAAAATAACTTTGTTTTGTCACTTTTACAGTGGATTGCATCAACTCTGTTACATCCAGAAGGGAAACTTCACCAAAGTGAAACATAAATCTGTGGATCTGTGTTTGATTACTCTGCCTGGCTTTCTCAAGGACCAGGATGTGACACAAAAATCTGAATTATGGAACTGAAACTAGTCAAACTGAATTTTTAATAAACCAAAATTCAGTTTCAAAGCAAATTAATTCAGATTCAAAACTTTAAATTCAGTTTCAGTTTAGTGAAATTTATTTTCAAACCAATTCATTCAATTTCAAATTCTGCACATTCAGATTCAATCTGAGCGATTCAGATTTACTTCCTGCTGGCACAAGATTGATCCCGTACTGGAGAGAGGAAGGGCCAGCTCCCTCCCCTTCAACCTGAACGTTTCTCTGCAAAAATAAGTATTAGTTTTGATTGAACCGATCAAAGCATTCGAATGTGAGTTAAAGCATCTCAAAACATGAAGGATGGGTTTTCGCACTGGAGCCACTGAACCAAATCGGTGCGGCGACGAAAAAAAAACGTCTCAACATTTGGAGAAACCCCGAGGACCTATAGGGCGCCGCGTGAACCGTAGGTTCCGGGTTTGTCRATGTAGCATTAGCCTCTGGTGTATTTATGTACAAAGTGGGTTATTTAATCAGATATAGTATATTATGAATTGTTATTTTTCTAAAAGGAGACGTCTGGTGGACTGGAGCGGCGTGTAGTTGCAGCAGGATCTTGGTTTTCCCTTTTTCTTTGCACGTCATATCCTCTGCTTTTACACATCAAACCAGACGCGTGTTGCTTTTATTTAAGTTGACCGTTCGGTGGGATTGTGTTCACGGGTCTCCGGCCGGTTGGACCACAGTATTAAAACAGACTCAAACTATGAGAGGGATCCATTTGGGAGGTGTTTGTGCTGTTCTTAGGAGTGGTTCAATGATGCGTTCATGTGTTCAGTCGGTTTGAGCAGCTTGTGTTTTAACAATCATAAGGACTCTAATGTATTTATACTCACTGTAACACTGGTAAATAATACATCCGTTAGCACTGAACCAGTAAGCGGTGCTGGATAGTTGGTGGAGAACCTTCTTGGTGGCAAAAAATAAACAAAAACCTTGACCTTTTAACTGTTTCATAGTTGAGATTTAGTGCATTTTGTTTTTGTTTTATTCATKTCGGATGTGTTTCATCTCCACCGATTCGTCTCGTGTTCGTGCGATTTAATTTAAACACATCTATGCAAACCTTCCTCCATGACTGTTGACGCGCGCGGCGGCACTGATTAAAAAAATAAATAAATAAATAAAACATCCTGCACTCCGGGGGCTCCCCGGCGGTATTTCGTGAGCAATATGCGTGCACTCGGCTCGTGTCGTTCCTCAAGCTGCAGACGAAACAAAAAGATTTGTTTCCATCCCTCTGTTCTTCGTGACTCTTGATTTGGGAGAGACTGATGCAAATACAAACTAAAAAAAGAAAAAAGTGCAGCTTGCTCTTATTGTGTTTAGTTTTTTTTTTTTTTAGTTTACATGATGTCACTCTCTGGTGAAAGTGAAGTAAAATCATAGCTGATTGAATTCATTCCTTTCAGATTTAAAACTGATGTATTTATAATTAATGACAATTAATGACAGTTGTGCTGAGTAATAAACCATAATATATTAAGTTTTGTGTTTTGTTTTTTTGTGGTTGTTGTATGCAAAAGATTAAAAAAGGACAACGTTTATTTTTAACTAAGTTTTAGGTGATTTTAACCTTGAATTTAACCGCTGCAGAGCCACTGAACAGGCACACGACATACAAAAGTAAAGTGATTTTATTCACATTTTGTCCCTTTTCATTACAGAGGAAAGGCAATGAAGGTTAGTCACTGAATTTGAGACAGCTTATGGAAAAAAAAAGGTGATTTATTGAAAGCAGGAAGGAGCGGAGGGAAAGAAATCGAAGACTTGAATGTTTTCTTTCGTCCCGTTCCCTCCGTTCCTTCAGCCTCGTGGGTTCACTTTTTCAAGGAAGGAAAGCCGTCATCACTTTAAGGATGCAACTTCTTTTTTTTACTTTTAACTTTTCCTGACAGTACTCTCACCCCGCACCAGAAAGGRCTTCTTCATAGTTTCGAATGAGGCCCTTGTGTTTTTTAATTGGGAGGGTTGATTGACAAACACCTCAGAGATGGAGTGATGAGGCAGACAAGGCAGGACAGAGAGGTCGTCTGAGGCAAGCTGCAGGTTGGAAATGATGTTATGGGATCATTTTATTGATATAAAAATAAAAATCATCCCTATTCCCCATAAGCAAACATAGACGCCCCCCGGGGGGGCCCGAGCCGTCTCAGCTGTGACAAGTCTTTGGTTTGAAGGTGAGCGGCCGGGCACCTGGGGGGGGGGGTTCACACAGGAGGTGGGCGGGGTGGGAGGGAGGAAGAGGAAAGAAAAAGGGAAGGCAGAAAGCAGAGGGATGGCTGTCTTTCTTGTCTCCTGGCTTTCTCTTTACTCCTCCTTCTCCTCTCCGTGTGTGATGACGTAGCAGATGTTCTTGTAGTCTACGTTGCCGGCCACATCTGGGGGGAAGGCGGCCCACATGTTCTTAATCTGAGGGAGGAGAATCAGGTTTATATGATGACGGAAAGGAAAGAATTAAAGGATTAAAGAGAAATAGATACGGTCAATGCTGGAAATATGTTTAAGCAAAACATTTTACTAACAACTCATCGCCCATAAGGAGGATTTGTGAATGTTTTTACTGATTCGTACCTCCTCTGGAGAGAACCTGTCGCACTGAGTGGTCAGGAGCTCCTGCAGGCTGCAAACACAAAATAAATAAAGATTCAGGATGTTTCCAAAGCTTCACTCAGCTTTACAGCAAACAAAACAGACTTTAAATCAAATAATAACTCTTACAATTCCTTCTTGATGGTTCCAGTACCCTCGGGGTCCAGGACTTTGAAGGCAGAGAGGATGACGTCCTCGGGGTCAGCACCTGATGAAGAAGAGCCCAGTTATTTTTTTTATTTCAAGTTTATTGATTTAAAAACAAAATAAAGTCTATGTACAATAAAAAAATACAAATCAAATAAAATTAGTGGCAGCAGAAAGATGAGAAAGTCTTATAACATCTATAAATTTAAACAAGAATAGTCCTAGAGTACCCAGAAATTGTACTCAAGTAAGAGTACGTCAATGTACTTTTACTCAAGTAAAAGTAAAAATGTAGCCATTCAAGAAGTGACTCAAGTATTAACAAAAACGTATTTGGTAAAAAAAAAAGGCTATTCAATACATCAATAATTTCCTATTTTAAAATGACATCAAAAGGACCAAAATGTAAAGCAAGGTTCAATTTTTGTATTTTAAAATGAAAATATTTTATATAAAGAACATAATTACAAAATAACCAATTCAAGCAAAAATAAACGTTTTTCTTTTTTTCTGTTTGTTTCTTTCAAAATAAAATTTATGAAACTAACTTCCTCACAGTGAGTATCCAGAAATTTTACTATGAGTAGCGATACTTCATAACAAATTACTCCAGTAAAAGTAAAAAGTAAAAATACTCCTAAAAATACATTTTTCCAAAAACTTACATAAATGTAACTGAGTAAAAGTAACTGAGTAAAAGTAAGTAGTTACTACCCAACTCTTCTAATAATCAATAATAAATAGTTAACTCCAGGATGTTATAAATAACATAATTACAAAAAAATGAAATTTGAGCAAAATAAACATTTTTCTTTTCTTCCTTTTGTTTCTTTCAAAATAAAATGTATAAAACTAACTTCCTCACAGTGAGTATCCAGAAATTGTAAAAGTAGTGATGCTGCATAGTAAAATTACTAAAGTAAAAGTAAAAATACTCCTAAAAGTACATTTTTTCCAAAAACTTACTCAAGTAAAAGTAAAAATACTCCTAAAAGTACATTTTTTCCAAAAACTT
>NW_013952852.1:278606-279724 GCF_001266775.1 Austrofundulus limnaeus | reverse complement strand
ACACACACACACACACACACACACACACACACACACACACACACAAGCGATCCTTGTGCTGATAGTGACAAATACTTCCTTCAGGCTGGCATCTTTCCATCTGCAGGATGCTAAGATCATCCTAACCATCAAGTCCTACTTTTGCTCAGCGGCACTCAAGAAGCCAGTATCGTTTACAGGAGACGTGCTTTCCATTTGTGGACACGAATGTACGGATAACAAACTGAAAACTCATAATTCTTATTATTTAATCCAGAGGTTCTCAAACAGTTTAGGTCTGGGGGGATGCTTAGAATGAGGAAAAAATCCCAGGGACCCCCTTCATAAACCCCATGCTGTTTGAAAAGATAAATTACTGTCATTTTAACCCCTAAATGTCATAAGAATATTTATTTTTATTTAGTTTATGTTTTTTTTATTAGTTCAATGCTCCCTATGCATTTTTAAAAATAAAAAACAAAAAAATAACAATTTTGTGAAATTTTTTGAGGACCCTGGTTCTCAAAAAATTTCACTAAATTGTTATTTTGATAATTTTGCTATTGTTATTTTCCAGTTTGAGAACCTCTGATTTAATCTACTGATTGACATAAATCCTGTCGCTGCAGAGCTTTTTAAAACTTTGTCCTGCTCCAGAAAGTGCTTTGATCCGACAGCTGAAGCCAGAGGTCAAAGGTCACCCAAACACTGAGCTCTTCGAATAGCGTCCGGACCCCCCTCCTTCAGCGACATTCGCATGCTTATCGAATCGCAAAGGTGGGGCCGAGGAGGCACGCGAAGGCCGCAACTGGATCTGAGCGCTCTAATTTTAATTTCGCGCAGAACGGCCGCCGAGATGACGATGGTGAACAGGTGTGTCGCCGCAGCCTCACCTCTTTGTACTCCTGGATCTGGCTCTGCTCGAACATGGAGAACACGTTGGAGGAGCCGCTGTCTCCTGCTGCTGCCCTCCTCTTGGCCTTCTTTGGTGCCTGGATGAAGGTGAAAATCCAAATATCACCACTACTTATATTGCTTCAGGGGCGTCACTAGGTTTTACGGACAAGGGGGACTTAGCCCCCAGGAGACGCACAGAATTTTTGTATATTATGTATTTATATTGTGTGTGTGTTTATATA
>NW_013952852.1:273089-278403 GCF_001266775.1 Austrofundulus limnaeus | reverse complement strand
TACCTACAATATGTACAAAGTTAACACATATCAGCACTCCTACCACATCTTATTATAGGAAAAGAGAAACAATACTCAATCACGTCTATTCAGAGCTCTTAATCTTTTCCTTTTTTTCATTCATTTTGGTCCCATAATTCTGTAAATATCTCCCCCGATTATTCAACCTGAAAATCAACTGTTCATAGCTATTTGATTCATTTCTCCCAGCCATTTATTAAATGGAATAATGCTTTGGAAGCTTTTTTATAAACAAACCCCAAACATGTTCATAATGTAATTAATAAATTGTTTTTTAAGCCTTGTTTCCCTTTAATTCCAAGGATGACGTGCTGCTAAACGACAGTCAAACTCTTGGAAACTGTGGCTTCACGAATCAAACAGCCCGACCCCAGGCTCCAGCCATGGTGGGGTTAGCTTTTCGTCTGGGCGGTGAGCTTTTCACTTTTTTTATTTTATTATTTATTTATTTATTTTTTGATTGTTTTGTTTCTGAGACGGTCCGGTGACTCCCTCGTCTGCCTCTCTGTTCTCCTCCCAGACGACTCGTTCGAGCAGCTGAGGATCGAGTCCTTCTCCACTCCGCCGGAGCTTCCAGACGTCATGAAGCCCCAAGACTCTGGCAGCACAGCCAACGAGCAGGCGGTCCAGTGAGGGGTGGGGCGGGGTTCTGAAGACGGGAACCACAGCGAGGGCGGACGGGAGGGCACGTTTGGGGGGAGGGGGGGTTGAATTTTGGGAAGAGGTGCCTCAGCGGGTTAGGTTTTCCCATATTGCCAACGCAGCTCTTCAAGTGAGGCATAAACAATAACAAATGTGGACTCCCTTTTAAATTCGTGGGGCTCCAGAGTGGTTAATTTGTCTTGAAATTAGTGGGCGCATGCTAGATAAATTTCTATTTTCACACAGAACCCTTCAGACGCACCTGATGGACTCGTCACGACACTGTCGGTCATCTGGTTGGTAAAGGCTGCAGCCAAGAATTGTACCTCTTATTTAATGATTTCTCCTCTTTATTTTGGAGCGAGGTTAGCGCTGCCTTGCTCGCGGTCTTTACTTTGCTGGCTTACAAGTTAAAGTTGACAACGTGTGACATTTTTAGGCTGTTATGTTTTGTGTTTCTATAACTAAAGTTTATTTGTWTTTGTTTTTTTCTTCTTCTTTAGCCTGGATATGTGTCGCAACTACAAGTGAGAGTTTGTGAATTTCTAAATTATCATCTGTATTTCAGAAACCTTTTGAACAATGCTCAAATAAAAATAGATTTACTTGTTTTTGTTACTTCTACCGACAAGTAGTTAATGTTCTCGTTACGGAGCGAGCCTCATYGGTTACTGAAGCCGAACACGTTCAGCGATGGAGATGGGTCAACCCAGTTGTAATCCTTTAAATAGAGACTAAATAGTTGCCCAAATTGCATTAAATTGAGCACATTTTAATTTTAAGTAACTTAGAAGTGTGTTTTGTCTGATCTGTACCCTTTAAGACCTCTTTAACGGGGTCATTTCTGCTGCAGTTTTACTCCAACTTAAAGGCAAAACTGAAAATAAACGTCGATTTAAGGCTCAATGAAAATATAAATCCTGAACTTTTCACCACAAGAACTGAATCTGCTTGTGGGTTTTGATGAAACTGTTTCAGGTTGCTCAAAAACACGTTTGCAAATTAAAGCTGTTAAACAGTAGAGCATGAACAGAGTTGCATTTGTAACTGATTTAAAATTAAAACACTTGTTTTTCCACCTCGGTGCACTGTACTATGTTCTACGTCGTTTATTTTTTAAGTTTTAAAATTTACTGTTGCCTGTTTTAATAAGGGAAAAACAAATAGTATAATTTAATGGACCTGTGAACAATGATCAATGTTGCTCAAACTTTTTAATTTTACACCTTTGTTAAGGTGCRTCATCTGTGGAATTACAAAAGAAGATCTTAAAGGTATTTATATTCAAAGCATACAGTATATTGTAACCATACTGTTATTGTAACCAATAATGTGCACAAAAATCTATTACTAAAAGCAGAATTACTATTTATTCAGTGAAATGCCTTAAAATAGAAGAGCCAGAGGCACAGCTCAAATTTAAAATAAAGGTTTCTGTACAAAAACAGCATGAACACTGAGCTGCTGAAATTAGCTGAAGAAACATGAGAAGCTAAAAGATCTCAATGTTTTTAAGTGGTGTTTATGCGTGATCAGGATTTTAAGAAATTATCCACTTTTCAATTATACTGTTAATTATTTTTTTAACTTTTGTTGTTCAAACAATTGTTTCTTATTTATTCGCGATGAATAAACGCTWCTTTGAGTGTTTGGATGCCCACGGTTCATCAACGTCTCACTGATTCTTCGAAATATCCGACGGTCCCTGAAGGCAACAAACATTAGCTTAGCGGCTAGTTTAATCCCTCGCGCTGCTAGCCAAAGTTCGCCACTTTTTAAACTGAATTGCTAMGTTTTTTTGCCCACAGCCAGTCCAGAAACCGAAACGGATGAACTTTATTTATATTCTGTACAAATGGATGTCGGTGAGCACGTTTTGTTGGCGGGTAAAGCCGTTCTGGACATGATGGAGCGGGAATGGCARCCTCTGTCCGCGGGCGAGCTGGAGCATCGGCTGGACCAGGCGGTGGAGGAGATCCTGGAGCCGGAGCTCGTGGCTGGACTCGAACCGCAGACTCCTCGGACTGTTTACGTGCAGTTTCTGCAGAGCAAGTCGACCGCAGGTCCTCAGAGTTTCCCCGCAACAACCGACCCGCCTGAGGGAGGAGCAGCAGGGGCTGAGGAGCAGCAGGAGACCGGCGGGGTGGATCCTGCAGCAGTCCGGGTGAATGAATGAATCTGTTCAAGATACAAATAATGTCAGATTTAATGTACTGTTTTAACCACGTATGATTTAAGTTTTCCCACAATATTATGTTAGTAATATACTAATCTGAGACGCATTTTTGTTTACATAAATTGCTTCAAGTAAGGAAGTGGATGCTACAAAAAATATTTTAAAAATAAAAAAGCTTGTCACGAAGCTGAAGTTGGTTTCCGAGTCAACTGACTAAAGGGCGATTACAACTAATTCTTCACTATCTTGAGTGGATTTAATCTGCTCTAGCTCAAAAACTACAACCCCCAGACTCCTCAAACCTGGACTAGATCATTCTACACTAATAGGAGAATATTTTAAACTAAGTTTGAGATTTGTGAAAGCTTTTTCTGATTTGTGAAACTTCAACTAAGTTGTTTTCATAGTCTGGACAATAGTAGACCTGGACCTGCTCAAAAACTACAACACTTAGACTCTTCAAACCTGGACTAGATTATTCTTCAATGAAAAAAGAATGTTTAAATCTAAGTTTGAGATTTGTGAAAGCTTTTTTCTGATTTGTGAAACTTCAACAAAGGTCATTTTTCATCAGTTTTCAGGCAACTGGACCACACTACACCTGGTCCTGCTCAAAAACTGCAACACCTAGTTTTTTTTTTTAAGTTTAAAATATTCTTTTGTCATTGAAGAATAATCTAGTCCAGGTTTGAACAGTCTAGGTGTTGTAGTTTTTGAGCAGGTCCAGGTCTAGTGTGGTCCAGTTGCCTGAAATCTTATGAAAACAACTTTGTTGAAGTTTCACAAATCTCAAACTTAGTTTTAAATATTCTTCTATTAGTGTCGAATAATCTAGTCCAGGTTTGAAGAGTCTAGTGTTGTWGTTTTTGAGCTAGAGCAGATTAAATACTAAAGGTAGTGAAAAATTAGTTGTAATCGCCCTTTAGTCAGAATCGAAGCTGGAATCAGAAACCAATCTCAGCTTGGTGATCTGTTCACAGTTCAAGCATAAAAATACTAGTTTAAAACCAAAAAGGAAAGAAAAAAACTGAACAAATACTCCTCTAAATCGGATTTTTATCAATAGTTTCATAAAAATATTTGCAAAAACCTAAAGATCCAGAACAATGTTTCCTAAAGTTGGGTTCTGGATCCAACTGTGGTTCACAAAACACCAGGTTAGAGGTTTTCAGATGATCTCCAGAGTTTAAAATATATTTCTTTTGAGGTATTTTCTGTCACAAGTCTTCATCGTTGTTATTTTGGGGGTCAGAGTATAAAAAGTTTGAGAACCACTGAACGATTTCCCTCTTTTGAGCAGTAAGTTATAAATTTTCTGATTATTTTCGAGTCCTCTGAATGACTGCACACTAACTTTTAGCCTGTCTGTCACCAGTACATCTCTGAGCTGCTCCAGAGCTCCACATCCAGGACCCGAATGGCCGGACGGGCCCGCTTGTCTCCGTCCCACACCGTCCTCCTGTCTCTGTCCCTGCTGTCCGAGCGGATCAGCTACCGCTCCGTGTCCCACCGCTTCCAGCTGGAGAAGGGGAACGTCCACMGGATCTTCTCCTCCTTCTGCGAGCGCATCAACTCGCTGGAGGAGAAACTGATCAGGTGGCCGCTCGGTGGGTGTGCCCCAGAGTTATTATAGTTCACTAAAACTAACTAAATAACAAAAACTGAAATTATAGATAGAATATCTTAAGTTTTAGTGTTTGTTAATTTATTTTACCTAATGTCCCTCTGGGATCAATATAGTATTTTTGAATTTGAATTGAATTTATTTTTGAGCCATGTGGATCTTTTTATTTATTTTTTCAAATTGAGTAATTTCACATTAGCTGTGGTTTGTAACAACACTTGTTTACTTGTTTGCTGCTGCTCAGCATCCTCTGCTAAATGACGACAACAGTTGTTGGGAGAAAGCAGCAACGTCCACTTTGGGATTTCTTAGAATATGACTGAGAAAAATCAAAGCAAGTGTTTTGTAGTGGAAACAGGTGATAAAACAGGTGGAACACTTCTCAAGGGAAAAAAATGCATGAATCAAGTTCACACAAGATGCTAACTATGACTATCTTGACATGCTATCTCCTCTCAGTAGCTCCATGAAAAACAAGCAACAGGTAGCACCGGGTTGGAGAYGAATATTATCATCCACCTAAAATAAGTTTTTAGTTGGCAAAATTAAGTTACACAATTATTTTAAGATGGTGTTGCTATAATGGACTGCTTTAACTAGCGACCAAATAGCTGTTTGTTAGTTAACTCACAGGAACATCACAAGTTAAGAATGCATTGATAAATATGTTTATTCAAACTATAAAAAACTAATACCAGAAGCAATAAAAACTAAACTAAAACCAAGCATTAAAAATGCAATAATAACTAATAAAAACTAGCAAGTCTACTGTAAAAGCTAATTAAAGGGTCAATGTTATGTGTTTCTCAGGCATATATTTAAATACTATACCATAATAAAGTATCTATGTC
>NW_013952852.1:266118-272823 GCF_001266775.1 Austrofundulus limnaeus | reverse complement strand
GTGTGGGGAAGGGGGAGGTGGGGTGCTCCGCCACGAGGAGGTTCGGCTTAAAGACACGTCCCAGGGGCGTTTTTGGTCCCCACCTGTCGTTTTGCTCCTCAGTATGGCTGCCTAAAAACGCTGCAGGATTTCTCAAACAGGCATGAATGAGTCAAAGCAAGGCTTTGGACATGTTTTTTATGAGAGTATAACATTATAACATGATATAAAACTCAAAAAAGTTGATTTCACCTGATATTGCCCCTTTAAAACTAACTGAATTAAAAGAAAAAAGTCACAACAAAAYAAAACTAAACTATAATGAAAAATCCAAAACTATTCTAACCTTGGTGTGGACCGCGCCGCAGGTGTTAGCGAGGACGTTGGAGCGAAAGGGAAAAGATCACTGATGTTCCTTTCTTCTCTTCTCCAGGCGAAGAGGCTGAGGAGATGCTTTCCCCGCTTTCCGTCCTTCACCAAGACGACGAGCAGGAGGAACGAGTCCTCCGGGTCCTGGGAGTGTTGGGACACACGCAGATTCCTGTGCGTTTGCCTGCAGGTAAACTCGACCCGGAGAGGGAAGCACCTGCGCAGAAGAGGGTGAAGAAGGAGGCGGAGCCCGACTCCTGGTTGAACCTGGAGCTGGTGTGCAGCCGTAGGGGCCGGCTCCTGCACTGCAGGATCAGCAGAGGCTCGGACCTGGACAGAGGCAGATCTCTGAGAGACAAACTCAAACAGCACCCTGAACTGATGCCTTCACGCTCCTGCCTCGTGGCCGGCGCCGGCTACCCACTAACCGCACAGGTTCTGACCCCGTACTCGAGAGTCTGTGGACCAAAAGAGGAACTCTTTAACAAAACCCTGGAGGAACATGGTCAGGTCCTGGATCGGACCGTCGCCAGCCTGAGAGCCAGGTTCAAACGGCTCACGTATCTGGATGTGGGAACGTACGACCGCGCCAGAGCCGTTGTTCTGACGGCGTGCGTGCTGCATAACGTGTTCGTAAACATGGGACAAGAGATTCGAGGAGAGTCCGGGAGAGAGGGAGCTCTGAATGAAGAGGAAGAGGGGGAGGAAGACGATGAGGGCGTACGCAGACGGGAAGCCGTTGCAGATTTGCTGCTGAAAAATGCTAAATCTGGAAGCTAGCTAAGAGTAGCAAAAAGCTAGCTAAAGTTAGGCTGTGTTCAAATTAGGTTTGGGCAAAATCGTGTCGTGTGCAATTAATCATGAGAAAAACATTAATCGATTACTTTTTGGCACTTGACGATTAATACGATTAATGGCAGCAGTCAGTCTGCTCTGTGCTCCTCTCCGCTTCAAATGTGACGAACATTAAAAGGGATCCACGATTAGTTGTAACATCAGACTTTATTTAATAAACATTCATTTTAACTGTAAGGCTGTAAAAATACTGTAGGATGTTTAGTTTTTATAATTTTTAAAAATATATTTTAACACGGACGGGGCCATTTTATTTACACGCAAAGCATTCTGGGTAAATGTTGACGTGGATAGGTCCTCGGTGCGAGGCTGCTAGCGAGCTATATCCACCCTGAAGGTTAATCTTGGACAATATCTGATGATCGACTCTTTTAAATGAAACCAGAGAGCGTTGACAGAGAGGAGAAGGTAGAAATGACTCAGCCTGGAACTGAAAATATGGATGGAGGACAACAGAGCTGCTTCATGGAAGAAGAACCTCCTCTGGGCACGATTTCTGACAGTTTTCCCAGTACTCAGCCTGGTGAGGACCTATTGCTCCTTATGGGGACTAAAGTTCCCATTAGGGGGAAATACAGTTGGTGGGTCAGCGGTTCAGTTTAGGACTAAGGTGTGAATTGAGGTTTGGTTAGGTTTAGGGTCAAGGGTCAGGGCTGTAAAAATGACCAGTAAATGAATGGAAGTCAATGCAATGTCCCCATGAGGATAGAATAACRTGTGTGTGTGTGTTTGGACGAGTTTTTCCTACAACATGGGGAAAATTTTCCCAAAAAAAGCAGCCTCGTGGGGACCAAAGTGAATCGTGGGGACCAGTGCCACGTCCCCACACGGGTCCCAATGCAAATTACTGTAGTGGGGTTAGGTTTAGGACCAAGGTTTAGGTTAGTTTTAGGCTCACGTAGGTACCTGTGAGTTTAATTTTAGGGTAAATGGTCAGGGTTAGGATATGAAGTCTAAAAAAAATAAATGGTAGTCAATGGAAAGTCCCCACGAGGCTAGAAGAACAAATGTGTGTGTGTGTATACATTGAATATTCCATTTGATAGTGAACGAGTGTGATTCCTTCTGGGTGTATAAATCTTATTTTGTCTCTACGTTGGTGTGGTAGGAGCTTTTATTTGTTCCTTATCCCTTTAATACAGTTATTTTACTGATGAGGTATAAGATAAAACTTTATTGATCCCACAGTGGGGAAATTTGCACATTACAGCAGCTCAAAACAGGACAGGGTGAGATAGAATAAAGAAAGATAAGTAAAAGAAAAACAAAAAACACTATACTTGTGATATATAACAATGTACATGTACCTAGTACAGTACAAAAATGAATATATATGCAGGTGCATATTACTGATGCCAGTGTAGGTGAATTGTCCAAGTGACTGATGACATCATGATGTGTTATACAGTCTAACTGATGACATCATGATGTGTTATATAGTCTAACTGATGACATCATGATGTGTTATATAGTCTAACTGATGACATCATGATGTGTTATACAGTCTAACTGCAGTTGGAATGAATGACCTACAGAAGTGCTCCATCCTGCAGCGAGGATGTTTCAGTCTCTGACTGAAGGAGCTGCTCAGCCCCCCCAACAGTTCCATGCAGAGGGTGGTGGGGGTTGTCCATGATGGCTGTCAGCTTTGTCAACATCCTCCTCTCACCCACCACAACCACAGGCTCCAGAGGACATCCCAGCACAGAGCTTGACCTCTGTATCAGTTTGTCCATCCTGTTCCTGTCCCTTTCGGTACATCCTGCCCCCCCAGCAGACCACTCCATAGAAAAGGGCAGATGCTACCACYGTGTCGTAGAATGTCTTTAACAGAGTCCTGCAGACACAGAAGGACCTCAGCCTCCTCAGGTATAAAAATAAAGCTACGTCCTTCAAAACAAGGGCTGTTAAAAATATAAATCTGAACACTTTAACAGTTAAAAGTGTCCAATAAAAGAAAAAAATGACCCGTTGTTAGGTGTTAACCGTTAGATAAAAGTCCTCTCTGGTCTACGGTCCATCCTTTGAGGTGCTGATGATCTGAGCCAGGCCCGAGATGGCCTGGGCCAGGTTGTTGATGGCGTCGACCTTCCTCTCCTCCAGAGCTTTCTGCTGCGCCCACATGTTCAGCTTCCTCTCCTGCAGCTCCATGTACAGCTGCAGCACGTCCTGCGGGGGTCTGGCGGGGCAAGCGGYGGCACCGCCGCCGGGAGGCTGCGACGGCGTGGGGAGGATGGGCGTGAACCTCTTGCTGGCCATAGCCCTGCCCACTCTGGTTCCGCTGAGCTTGGCCCGGCGCTGAGCTTCCACCTCCTCCCTGCTCCTGCCCAGGACCTCGTGCATGGCTCTGAAGAACTCCCAGTGGACGCCGGCCGCGCCCAGCCGCCTGCACCTGTCGGCGTTCTTCCTGTACGTGGCCAGCATGTTCCTCCACTTGAGGTCGCACTCGTACGCCCTCACGGTGACGTCGGTGGCCCCCGACCCCCTCAGTTTGGCGTTCACCTTCTCCGCCACCCGTTCCCAGAGTTTCTTTTTCTTGCATACGGGCTGGTCAAAAGCCTGATCCATTTCCAACCGCGTGCTGACGAGGTGCCATGTGGCCTGCAGCGTCCAAATAAACTCTGAGCATGGAAATAAAAGAAAGACGTGTATCAGTGTTGTAAAAAAATACAAGTATCTTACCAAAAATTTACTTTGGTAAACGTTAAAGAAGTCTGCTTTAGGAATATTACTTGAGTAAAAGTCTTAAAGTATTTGATATTTTTTGTACTTAAGTATTAAAAGTAAAAGTATTTATTTAAAATGAGCAGTTAGATTTTCTGTAAGGACATTTATGAGGAGGTGACCTCCCCAAAAAAAATGCAAAAATGATTATATCGTATTAAAATAATTAATTTGTTAAATTTAGGATGCACTAGTCCAGCTGTTTCAGTTTATATACATATATCAAGGCTGCACAAAGCTTTTCCCCAAAATGAAAATCTATCTGAGGGCTGCGGCCAAATGTAATAATATAATTCATGAAATACAAATACTTCTTAAGTACAGTCCTTTTATTTATTTATTTTTATTTCAGCACTTTTATTTTAATGATTATGTCCTGGTGACATGATTTGTTTGTGTACAAACTAATACACTATCAGAGTTTTATATATTTATACTTCTCATTCAGCCACAGTTAAATTCACTCTATAGGAGGCTCAGTTTATATGGATAGTTTTTATTTTTTACAATAACAAGCTGGATTGAAAACAAGCAAAAATGAAATAAAAGTAACAACTTTCTACTTCTTGTCTTTTTAATGTAAGGAGTAGAATTAAAAAGTACGCTGAAAAATAATTACTCAAGTAAAGTACAGATACCCAAAAATTCTACTTAAGTACAGTAACAAAGTATTTGTACTTAGTTACTTTACAATTCTGCATGTTATTGGTTGAAAAGATAAATCTATATCTAGGGTAAAAACTGTACAAATCAAATAAAAATCTAATAAATATTCTGTTTTTTTTTTTGTTTTTTTAAAGATTTAACAAGTTTTTTTATTCATTAATATAGAAGGAGCGGCCATTAGCCTAGCATGTAGGAACAGGTCTGTGTTTTTCTCTAGATTCCGTTATGTGCTGGTTGATATTAAAACTAATAAACATCGCTTGAAAATGACCAGACTATCCCTTTAATATACGTCACGCGGTCACGTGATCGTGCGTAGTTATATATTGCTCGCTCGTCCTTTTAGGGAGCTAACTCATCATTTGAATGTTACCTGCTTTAGTTTTATCGGTGTCTATATTAGACACGCCCTCCACTTCCGTATTCGGTATCACGACAGTCTCGATCACCTCCATGTTTTTGACGCTAAGCCACAAACTGCAGATTTATTTGTGTTTTGGTCAGCGATGTGCCTATCGCGGAGTTTAACAACCTTTCCGATGGACGCAGCGATGTATGGCATTGCGACGGCGCTTGGTAATCTGGGAGTTGTAGTCCGTTTTGGCGCAAGAAGCACGACCTTTAAGTATTTCGGGCACTATTAAGAACTACAATCCCTAAACGCTTTGGCTAGCTGTGTCACGTTGTTGTAACGGAAAATGTAGTTTTTATAACAGCGCAGCAGGCGTTAAATGAATTGAGACGTGCCGTAATTAGAACTACAAGCCCCAGAAGGTTCTAAAAGAACCGCCCCTTCAGCTTCTGCTTCCTCTCGGGACCGCCCCCGTTTTGTTGTTTGGCTAAAGATGGCGTTAGCGGCTAACACAGGAGATTGCATTTTGTTTAATAATTATTTTCGAGCATTGGTGACATAACGTTGAGGAAATGGAGCTTTTATTTGTAATTTGAGTTACAAATATTGTTACATCGAGCAGATACACATCCATTACGCAGAATAACGCTCTGCCTTTTCGAGCTGTAGGCCTATTTTTTTTTAAAAGGGAGTAGACCTGAAGCTGGAAACTCAATTTCCCATCAGCGACTGCGGCGTCAGGTGGTACAACTTTACTTTATCGTGTTTTTAAAGCTTGGCGCTTGGATTTTTAATGGATACGTTGAAGTAAATTAAGATCACATGTTTAAATCAGATAAATACATTTTTTATAAATTTACTGATTAGTGTCCAGTGATTCAGAATGCAGTCTGTGATATTTATCTGAGCAGAGAAAGTGAAACTTGGTGTACAAGTGAAATTTCAGTGSACCATGGCCTCATCTGTGAAAGGTGATTGGAAACACTCCAGAATACACTCCAAAGAAGGTCACCCAGCGTTACCAGAGGCTTCCCTGACTTGGTGCCTGACTCACCTCTACAAACCCGGACCTGAAGCTGAACACCAAGCAGGTTCGTGTAACGGCAAAGAATCGGACAAGAGGTCCAAAGCCTTTCAGTGGCGGGCTCTGGTCGCCATCCGGACGCAGCACATCAAGGGGGACAAAGCCAGCATCGCCAGGTTCAGAGGTCAGGGTGGCCTCCGACCCCTGCTGAACCTGCTCAGACAACCCGAGTGCTCGAGGAAGACTCTGGACCTGGCTCTCAGCATCCTGGCCAACTGCTGCACGGAGCTGGAAACCTGCGTGGAGGTGAGATCGGATCGATCCTGGTACGAGTTATTTGTTTAAAAAGGGCCTTAAAGTTGCTGACGTTCAGTTTTCCTTCACAGGTGCGGAAGCTTGAAGGAATAAATATTGTAGGTAGGTGATGAGTGTATTTCTATGAGGAATTTGATTTAACTTGTATTTTGTACAGAWTATTTAATATTTCTTGTTGACTTTCTTAGTGGACATCATGAAGAAAAACGTAGCTCTGGAGTCGGTCCAGAACCGAGCAGCTCGGGCTTTGGGGAACCTGGCCGTGGACCCAGAAAGCTCTGCACTTATTCACTCTGCTGGTAATTATGAAAAGTCTCATTGAAAAGAAATTTAATGACAACAAAACCAAATATCATCCATCCACCCACCCACCCACTCATTTATTTTTTAATTAATTTTATGAGCCTATATACAATACTTA
>NW_013952852.1:264017-265744 GCF_001266775.1 Austrofundulus limnaeus | reverse complement strand
ATATTTATTAATTACCAATCCTCAAATATTGGTATTTTGACTAATATTAAGACCAGTCACATTTTGTTTTACTTTAAAGCTCAGTTTATTTATTTTGCTTCTCTTTCTCTTTTTGTTTGTTTTGGTTCTTTGCTTTGTTATGAAATGTTGCACGATTGTCTGTAATGTTTGTTTTTGTTGTGTTGTAAAAAAAAGAAATTTGGTCTTTGGCATTTGTTTTGTATTTATTTTTTAAAATGTGTGTTTTTCTGTGCAGGCGGTGTTCCTCTCCTCCTCCTTTGCGTGACCCTGCCGTCGTCCTCGTCGTCCCCCTCTGCCTCCTCGCCCTCTGACCCCTGCCCCAAACTGGAGTGCGCTCAGTCGGCCGCTCGGGCCCTCCTCTACCTCTCRGATTCCCCCTCGAACCGCCTCTCGCTGCTCACCCAGGGCACGCTGTCTGCCCTCGCCCCCCTCGTCGCTCCGGAGTACCCCCACGGGCTGAGGCGAGCGGCGCTGAGGGCCCTCCACGAGCTGACGCGGGGCTGCGGCGTCGAGTGTGCCAGGGAGGCGTCCCGCTCTGGAGTCCTGGCTCAGCTCGGAGTCCTGGCGTCGGGGGAGTCCGATAAAGCKTTTGAAGAGCTGGCGTTGAAAACTCTGGCTAACCTGTGCTCTCAGGGCTGCATGCGGCCCCTCGTGGGATCCCTGGGGGTCATTCAGAAGTTCACAGAGGAGGTGAAAAAGGATGCTGTGAAGTCGGGGGTCTTTTTTAAGGCTCTCTGTTTGTGCTGTAAGGAGGCGGTGAACCGGGCCAAGGTGAAGGAGAGCGGTGGGCTGGAGGTGCTGATTAAGTTTCTGTCCTCTCATCAAAGTCACCCGCTGTCCAGGCTGGCCATCCTGGCCTGCGTAGACTTTGTTTTCGACGAGTCGGCCATGGAGCAGCTGCAGGAGCTGGGGCTGGTTCCGCTGCTCGTCTCACGACTGGTCAAACTCACCAGAGGAGAGGAGAAGGTGGACGTGAGTCTGTCCTCCAGCAGCGAGCTCCTGCCCTCCTCGGGCTTGGAGTCGTTTGATTTTCCTCCTCCTGAGGGCCTCAAACGGGAGCAAGGCTCATCCAGCTTTTTGAGTCTCAGGTATGGAAAACTGTCTGTGCACGTTTTAAAGCCGAATGATGAAAATGTTGAAATTTTTTAAAGTTTTCATTTCATTTAAAAACGAAACAAATTCTACAGACAAAAAATACAAATCAAAACAAGGCAGCAGAAAGAAGAAAAAATCTTATATCTGCCCCTTTTTAAGAAAAGAAGATAAAATAAACAATACTGATAGTCTTTAAGTAACAAAACAACAACAATAATAATCCTCGAACAAAGATTTGTTTGAGTATATACATTATTCTTTTTCATATTTCTTCAACAAACTGGTTCAAAATTTAAGTTTCACAAACATCTCAATCTCTCTTTTAACAAAATTTAACTGGATGTTTAACTAATATGTTTTTAGAGCCTTCTACCTAATCTGCAAAATACTATAATCAACCAACTCATGAAATTTCAATAATTTCAACTAATAAAACAATATATTTGATGGGTGACAAATGTTTTCTGGTTGTAATTCTTACAGCTCTTTACTGTAAAATGAAAATGGGATTTGTAGTTTTACATGCTTTCCTCCAGATTTCAATACAATAAATTAGATATGGAACTATTAATGTATTATACAACATATACAGAGATTTATCACTGAATAAC
>NW_013952852.1:253740-263544 GCF_001266775.1 Austrofundulus limnaeus | reverse complement strand
ATTTTTTTCTTGAAGTATTAATCCATTCTAGGCAGGTCCTTTTGTCATTATTTGTTCGAAAAGCAGCAGGTAAAGGATACAAGATCTTTTCATTTCCTGCCCTTCTCATACTTATAACATTTAAATGTTCTCACACCACATAAACACATTGAATGAGCATTAAATCTTACATTCTCATCCTTACATGTACAATTATTTATACATTTTTAATATAAATAATATTGAGACACCCATCCTACATAACATATTTCCCAGTAAGCTCCTTTTAAAACATTTTTTTGAAGCTGGTTTATGTTTGTACTTTTTTTGAGCTCATCATTTAATCCATTCATAAATCTACCCCACACACTGATAAAAGATCTGCATTAAGTTTTTGTTGCTCCTGACTCTGTGCAGGTCCTGGCTGCTGTCAGAAGGGTTGATATCTTCTGAGGGGGAGCTGCTGGACTCCTCCAGTGTCGACGCAGAATGGGGCAGTCCTCAGGTCCCGCCAGTTTCGTCCCCTCAAACCTCCTCCCCGAACCCGTATTCCAGTCCGCCTCTCAGAAACTCCCCTTCAGTTCCTCCTAAAAAGGCAGCTCAACCAGCGTCGTCCTCTTCTCCAGGCAGCGTCACAGACCCTGCGCCCAAAACCCAGAACTCTTCTTCCACCAATAATTCAGACAATCCGACCCAAACGCCCGTCTCGCCGAACAAGTTCTCCTCCCCGCAGAAAAGGAGGAGATCTCAAGCAGCAGCTGTTGTGACTCAAGTCACTCTTGAAAGCCCCCMTCCTGCTGCGCCTCGCTCGGTGGCGTATCACCACCCGTACCACCCCGAGCCCTGGACGTCGGAGTCGCCCGTCCTGCTGCTGCTGTCCCGCTTCTCCCACGCCCCGGACCCCAGCGCCGCCCTGGTCAGCCCGGGCGTCGTGTCCGGCCTGCTCTTCTACCTCACCCGCCACCAGGACCCCAGCGCCAGGTGCTTCCGCATGCTGTGCCGCCTCAGCTGCAACCCCAACTGTTTGCAGGCGCTGCTCCGCACCGGCTCCGTGGCGCTGATTCGCCACCACCTCTGCCAGAGGGGAGGTGGAGCGGGGGGGCGGGAGCGGCAGACGGACCGAGTGAAAGCTAAAGTCCAACAGCTGGGTGAGAGGAGAAATCTGCTTTTATTTCTGGATTGGTCACGTTTATTTATTTTTATTTATTTTTTTGTCATGTGAATATCTTTTAAACGGATCTTTGTAACATTAGACTTTATTTGATAAACGTATATTTTAAAGACTGTAAAAATACTGTAGGATGTTTAGCTTCTATAATTTTTAAAAATATTTTAACACAGACGGGGCCATTTTATTTACACACAAAGCATTCTGGGTAAATGATGACGTGGATAGGTCCTCGGTGCGAGGCTGCTATACTGAAAATATGGATGGAGGACAACAGAGCTGCTTCATGGAAGAAGAACCCCAGTTTAGCCTGTTAGCTTTAGTGTTAGCACCAACGCTATATTGCCTCATACGTATTAGCTCGGCGCTAGCGTGACAAATAAAAGCTAAACTGTTGTCCTCCATCCATATTTTCAGTTCCAGGCTGAGTCATTTCTACCTTCTCCTCTCTGTCAACGCTCTCTGGTTTCATTTAAAAGAGTCGATCATCAGATATTGTCCAAGATTAACCTTCAGGGTGGATATAGCTCGCTAGCAGCCTCGCACCGAGGACCTATCCACGTCATCATTTACCCAGAATGCTTTGTGTGGAAATAAAATGGCTCCGTCTGTGTTAAAATATATTTTTAAGCTTTTAGTTTAAAAATTATAAAAACTGAACATCCTACAGTAATTTTTACAGTCTTTATTTTACAGTTAAAAAAATGTTTATCAAATAAAGTCTAATGTTACAACTAATCCTGGATCCCTTTCAATTTGAAATTTGCACTGACAGTTTTTTCTCTGTAGGTGACACTCTTCTGACTAACCTGCGAGTCCAGTGTGAGTCTGGCTTTGGTTCTGGTGTTCTCGCACACGTGATGCTGTCAGGTTCTGAGTCGGACAAGATCAACTGTGCGCTGTCTTTACCGTTCATCTGCAGGTGAGTCACAGAWATGACAAATTAATCTTTTTATTGATTGATTGATTTACTGTAGACTTTGGTTTGTTCACCTGGTTCTGACCAAATGATTTGAACTTTATTTAGTGACTTTATTCTCAGTGGAACGTGTCGAACASAGCAAATGTTTACATTTAGAAGTTGTGAAACTTTGTGGAAAAAAAATATAAATGTGTATTTTATGGCAACGTGTGGCTGTAAATGTCTGTTTCTCCACAGCAACAAGTCTCAGCTGAAGAAGCTGCTTCTGGACAGCGGTGGTCTCCGTTTGGCTCTGCAGCCTCTTGGGTGTGACGATGAAGAAGATGATGATGAAGATGATGATGATGATGATGAGGAGGAGGAGCACCGTGGAGGCCTGCTGTTTGACTCGTTTAATTCTCCACATTCAGGTGTGACCTCTCTACCTTCTCTGTACTTCTCTCTCCTGACCGGCTGCCTGTCCGCTCTGATGAGCGCCGTTAAATYGGACCGGGTCGCGAAGAACCCAGGTCCGGTCGTAATCAACGAGTCCGACGGAGACGCCCCCCCTCCGGTGAAAAGGCCCCGCCTCGTGGACACGTGTCCTTACGGAGACTCGGACTTCGACCTGGTTCTGCTGCTGGACGATGGGACCCGGGTCCCGGCCAACAGGGAGGCCGTGGCTGGAGCGGAGCRTCCGGACGGAACCGGTTCTGAATACTTCAGAGCTCTGCTGAGAGGCGGGTTTGGAGAAGCTCAGGGCGACGCAGCAGAACCGATTCACATCAAAGAYGTGGGCGCAGGCGTGCTGCTGCCGGTGCTGCATTACCTGCACGGGTGTCGCCTCGGCAACACTCCGCCCTGTCCGGTTTTGGACTCTCTGGTCCACGATGGTCCGGTCGCCCGTCTGGACGGGACCAAAGCTCCCTCGGGTGAAGACTTCCAGAAAACCCCTGTGGGGGAGGCRATGGTCGGAGCCTGCAGGTTTTTGGTCGGTGGGCTTCAGCGGGAGCTGGAGGACATCCTGGTATCGTTTCTCTGGTCCTGCTCCGCCGCTCGCAGYGAACAAACCAAAAAGACCGGGTCTGAAACGGGCCGAGACTGCGGTGAGCCCACCGAGGAGAACCTGGCGACTCTGACGTCCGAGCTGGAGCTGACGGGCCGGACGAAAACACTGAAAACTCTCCTCCAGGAAGCGGAAAGCGAAACGATCCAGGACGTCATCACCCGACTCAACACGGGTTTGGACCAGAGCACCATCGAACGAGTGATCTCTGGTTCCAAACCGGTCCTCGTGAACAAATCCCTCGATCCGGAGGCGGAACCAAAGAACCCGCTGAGACCAGTTCCGTCGCCCTCAGAAGCCGCTGCTTGGAGCGGAGTTCTGTTCTCGCTGCTGCCCCAGCTGTTCTGGTTCTCTCAGCGCCACAGCTACCCGGCTCTGGGTCGGGCCTGCCTGTCTCTGCTGCTGGGCCGCCGGGACGGCCCGCCGCCGTTCCCGGAGTCGGCCGCCGCGGGTTGCCTTCGCAGGCTGACCCGGGAGGCGGACTGCAGGGAGAGCCTGAAGCAGGAGCTGCAGAGTCTGGTCTGTGAGGCTCTGAGCTGAACAAGGAGGTGAAACCAGCAGAGAGCTCCGAGCTGCTTCAGCTGCTCTTTCATCTTTACCTGAAACAAAACTTATAAATTCTTTAATGTCAGTTTATTTTCACCATCTCAAAACATTTAGGTTCTGTAAAAGTCTCATTTCTAACATGATTTTTTTTATTTGTATTTTTTTTTATTTGAGTAAAGATGAATCAAATGAAACGTGATGTAAGATTCATCAGGATTTAGTTGTTTATTTTGTACATAGAGATGATATAGAACGACAGATGTAAGAGTTTCAGCTGTCCCCGTATAAATTAAATTTATACCACTAAATATGTAACATCACTTCTGTCGGTGTTTTGTTTTTTTGTCAGTAGAAACAGGATTACCCATCTTTTCTCTTCATTTAGAACCAAAGTCATGAACAAATCATTCCACCMAGGAAGCTACGGGATCAATCTTGTGCCAGCAGGAATTGAATCTGAATGTGCAGAAATTGAATACATTGATTTGAAAATGAATTTCACTAAATTGAAACTGAGTTTAAAGTTTTGTATCTGAATTAATTTGCTTTGAAACTGTATTTTGGTTTATTAAAAATTCAGATTTTTGTGTCACATCCTGGTCCTTGAGAAAGCCAGGCAGAGTAATCAAACACAGATCCACAGATTTATGTTTCACTTTGGTGAAGTTTCTCTTCTGTATGTAACAGAGTTGATGCAATCCACTGTAAATGTGACAAAAACAGACAGTTATTTTGATTAATTTGACCTATATGTAGAAAATGTTACATTTACATCATGGATCACATATTGATCAGATGCTGCTGCTGACTGATCCATGATGTAAATGTAACATTTTCTACATATAGGTCAAATTAATCACTGCAATAAAATAACTTTGTCTGTTTTTGTCACTTTTACAGTGGATTGCATCAACTCTGTTACATCCAGAAGGGAAACTTCACCAAAGTGAAACATAAATCTGTGGATCTGTGTTTGATTACTCTGCCTGGCTTTCTCAAGGACCAGGATGTGACACAAAAATCTGAGTTATGGAACTGAAATTGAAAGGAGTCAAACTGAATTTTTAATAAACCAAAATACAGTTTCAAAGCAAATTAATTCAAAACTTTAAATTCAGTTTCAGTTTAGTGAAATTAATTTTCAAACCAATTCATTCGATTTCAAATTCCGCACATTCAGATTCAATCTGAGCAATTCAGATTTAATTCCTGCTGGCACAAGATTGATCCCGTAGGAAACATCTTAAATGCTAACACGCTAAATGCTAATAGCTATAATATTTATGTAGGAAATGATTAAACCAGGAAACTGAAGCTGCTCTGGTTTATTTGTGTTTAATGTGTAAAATCTGAGCAGGTGTGGAGCTGGAGGCGTCTCGGTGATGACCGGAGGTCTCGTAGCCGCCGGGTGGTGTGTGAGTTGTGGAACAGAGTGTGGTCTCCGTCGCTCCATGGGAATCTCAGGAAGAGCAYAGCGTTTGTGTGTTTTTGTTTTGTTTAAATCTGAGTCGTCTGTAAATGAGCCAGAACTCACCTTGGTGCGGATACACAGGTGTTGGTAGGGCACGAGCTCGGGCTGTTCGTGCGAGGGATTCTGCATCTTCATGCAGACGCCGACGCCGGGGAAGGCCAGAAAGATGGTCAGGATCTTCCAGGTCCTGGCTGCGGAGGTGGGGCAAACGGGACCAACAACTGTTAGTATTTAACCTCAAACTCTTTGCCTTTTCTGCTTTAACAAAAACAGACTTCTTTAGTTMAGGAGTGTCCAATCCTGGTCCTGGGGGGCCGCTTTCCTGCAGGTTTCAGGGGCTTCTCTGCTCCAACTCACCTGATTACAACTTTAGGAGTTCATTCAGTCACCGGARCGGGGAAACGAATAAAAACATGCGGGACAGCGGCCCTCGCCCAGGACTGGGACACACCTGATCGAGTGTAAAAAGGTCAGTAAACACACACTGACCTCCTCCCTCAGGACTCGCTTCTGACGCAGCCGAAAGCACCCGACGAGCAGCTAAAGCAGCCGGAGACAGAGACATCTACAAAAAGTGGTGTCCGGTGCTGTGTAAAGTGAGCCCAAATCCAAACAACAAATCTCTTTCAACATTTCTGATTGGACGCCGGTCGTTCAAAAAACAAGCAGCAGCTGAGGGAAGGCCTGCTGCTGTTGCTGTGCAGAAAGAGGCGTCGGTGTTGTAAAAACATACGTCTTCAGGTGGTCAGTGGTCAGCTCCCATCTGCTTGTTTGTCCTTCAGTCTGTCCTGAGCTGTACTGACCAACTAACTCCTCCTCTGAAAGTCTGTCAGCGGGCCAAGAAAGTTTATATTTGGGTGAAGTGCTGCTGACACCTGGGAGGAGGGAGGAGGGGCTCAGAGGGACGAATAAAACCTGTTCATTCATATTAACGTTAAAACAGTTTTAAATTTGATTTTTTTTTTCTTTAATGTGTGAGCCGCGTCAGCTGTGGGTCAAAGGTCAAATATGGTGTCCAGTTCAGGTCCTCCTGGTGCGTCCTCTGAGATTTAAGTTTATTCCAAATTAAATCTTTTATATTAAAAAACTAATCTGTATTTTAATGCATATTTTAAAATATAAATGAATAAAAACAAATTTAAAAGTAGAAAAAAACTTTTTTTGAAAATGCTGAATGGCAGCTGAATTAAACTGAATTTTTGAAGCTAAAAATGCAAAGTGCTAGCTAAAAGCCAAAAGCACAAAAATTATAACAGATAAAAACAAGTATTTGATACTAAAATATAAATAGTATCAAATACTTGTCCAGACTGTGCATAAAACCACAAAATATTAGCTAAATGCAGCAAAAGTTTAGCTTAAGTATTTTAAAGTGTGGCAAAATGCATAGTAGCTAAATGTAGCAAAAAGCTAGCTTAAAAGCAAAATATGTTAAGGTTCCAAAATCTACCTAAAACTAATACACTTGATAAAAACAAGGGTTAAATGCTAAAGTTCAAAATAAAGGTTTGCTATAAGCAAAAAGTACCAAATTGTTTAATAAAATTAAGTTAGTATCTAAATGTTATCTAAGAGTATTTGAAATTTGGTAAAATGCACACTTAGAGTAGCAAAATAGAAGCTAAATGTTGCAAAACGATAGGTTAAATGCGAAAAGTTAGTCGAGCTAAAGTTGCAAAATCCTAGCTAAAATTAAAACACTGGCTAAAAACAAGAACTGTAAATGGTAGCTTAAGTAAAAAAAAAAGGCTAGCTAGAAAATAAAAGTAATACGTATCAAAAGGTTATCTAAATGTTAAAAGCAGCAAAACCCCAGCTGAGACTGTATCAGTGGTCTAGCATAAAGTAGCCAAATGTTAGCTAAAAGCTAAAGTAGCAGAGTAGTAGCTAAAAGCAGTAAAGACTGGCTAAATGTATTAATTTCTCTGTGCAACACTGATGTAGAAACCAGTTTGCATGAAGCATTATCAGAACCTGAACCAGAACCTGRGCAGAAGAAAAYGGCCTGAATGAGGGTTATTTTTTTCTTAAGGGAACCACACCATGTCTCCAGCAGGTGGAGTAAAGATCAAAAGGACTTTCAGTTTCTGCTCAGGTTCTTGTTTAGTTTTGCACTCTTAGATTTATTATTACTTTGAACAAAGGTTGTTGGTTTGGATTTTGACTAATTTACCAGCCGAAATCTGGATTTAAAGTTTTCTACATTTTTTTATTTATTTAAAAAAGAACAAACTGAAGTTTTAATGTTTGAAGAGTTAGAGATTTTTCACAGGCGGYTCCCTGCCTGGGATCTTTTCTCTCCCACTGTCCTGAGAGTCCGTTTTAAATCTTCAGAGGTTTTTGTCACTTCTGTCTGGACAGCTTCAGGCAGGAGTACAAACAGCGGCCGAGCCAGAGGTGATGTCAGCTGTCTGAGCGCTGAWTCACCAACTCAGCCCCAAGAAACTCTGACAGAGAGACGCACGAAGTTCTGCTGCCTGAGCTGAACTTTCAGAATATTTTAGACGTTTTAGTTTCTTTTGCCCCCCACCCCCCCCCCCCTTTTTTTTTTTTTTTTTTTTTTGTTCATCTAATGGTTCAGAAGGTGTTCATCTGCTCAAAGGCTGGCTGCCTCCATCATCTGAGGGCTCAGAGAAAGAGACAAACATAAAAGTTTCATGTGTAGTTTCTATGGTCCATTTGTAGTTCCTACGGTCCATTTGTAGTTTCTGTGGTCCATTTGTAGTTTCTATGGTCCATTTGTAGTTCCTATGGTCCATTTGTAGTTTCTGTGGTCCATTTGTAGTTTCTGTGGTCCATTTGTAGTTCCTATGGTCCATTTGTAGTTTCTATGGCCCATTTGTAGTTCCTATGGCCCATTTGTAGTTCCTATGGTCCATTTGTAGTTCCTATGGTCCATTTGTAGTTCCTATGGTCCATTTGTAGTTCCTATGGTCCATTTGTAGTTCCTATAGCCCATTTGTAGTTCTGTCGTTCAGGTTTAATTACTATGGTTCAGGTTTAATTACTATGTCTCTATAGTGTCTTTTCTATGGTCCAGGTTATTTTCTGGTCCAAGTATAGTTTCTATGGTCAGATAAAGTTCCTATGGTCTAGGTGTAGTTCTGTCGTTCAGGTTTAATTACTATGTCTCTTGTGTCTTTTCTATGGTCCAGGTTTAGTTTCTGGTCCAAGTGTAGTTTCTATGGTCAGATGAAGTTTCTATAGCCTAGTTGTAGTTCCTATGACCCATGTGTAGTTCTTTGATCCAGGTGGTTGTTCCTATAACCCAGGTGTATTTCCTATGGTTATAGTGTATTATCTGTGGTGCAGGTGTAGTGTCGATGGCCCAGGTGTAGGTCCTTTGGTCAGATGTAGTTTGTGTTTTCCAGGTGCAAGTCCAATGGTTAAAGTGTTCCTATGGTCCGGGTAGTTTGTATTGTCCAGTTGTAGGTCCTATGGTCCAAGTTTAGTTCCTATCAGAAGAAAAACAATTTAAAACATAAATTAATTGTATTAATTGCATAAACTTGAAGTTTAGAGACAAAGACGGCAGCAGAGTGAGGAAATGTGCTCAGTTTGTTGTCCAGTAGTCTAAGCCTATCAGAACTAAGGGATACCTCAAGTTGGTTTGGGTTTCCTTAACTATAKGGTTTATCTAAAAGGAAAAACTTAAGTTTAGTCTAAAAGTAGACAGAGTGTCAGCCTCACAGACAGAAACTAAGTTGGATTCAGAAGAGAGGAGCTTCATAACAGAAAGCTCTGCCTCCTATTCTACTTTAAAACTCCAGGAACCACAAGTAAACCTGCAGTCTGTGAACGAAGTGCTCTGTTAGGAAAGTATGGAACAATAAGATSTTTATTATATGATGGAGCTTGGTTGTTGAGAACTTTAGAAGATTTTAAACCCTGTTCTAAATTTTAACTTTCAAAATTCAAATGTAAATGAATCACGTGAACGTTTTTTTTTTTTTCTTCTTTCTATTTGGTTTGGATTCTCTTCTTGCTTCGAATGTCCCGAGCACCTGCGTATGACAAACATTAGAGAAGTGGTTGCCTTGGAGAAAATCAACTCAACAAGCGGCTCAGATGTGAGCGTCGTCTTCAGGTGGGAGAGAGAAAATCGGACATCCAAAGCTGACAGAGTCTTCCTTTACCTCGGTCCAACATCACACACACGTACCGCGGTGCGTACAATCAACAGTCGTCTTTCTGCTGGCACCCAACTCTGACAGACTGCGTGGGTGTGAAGGGGTATTATGGAGAGTATTTACAAATCCCCCCCCCGTGTGTCGGCCTTGTGCTGTGTTGAGTCTGTGATGTTTCCTCCTCGTCGAACAAAAACTCATTCTGTAAGTAAAAAAGCTCCTGTGCGCAGCACTCGTGGAAACTTCCAGATAATGTCTGTAAGGAGAGCAAACCCCCGTGCAGACAGAGCAAACGGAGAGCCGATCATCCTCCGAACGTTTGTTTACAGTCTGGCACAGAGAAGTGCACCGAAGCACACCTCCTGACATTCACAGTAAGTGGCTTGTTCCAGGTGTGTTTTTATTTCCAGCTTGCTCTTGGCTTTGTGAGCCCTTAAATTAATGTAGCGCAACAAATTTTTCTCCTTTCTTGGTTTTGTTTTACTTTTAAAGGGATCCATGATTAGTTGTAACATTAGACTTTATTTGATAAACATATATTTTAAC
>NW_013952852.1:241493-253073 GCF_001266775.1 Austrofundulus limnaeus | reverse complement strand
ATTATGCCCAACCCTAGTCAACGCTCTCTGGTTTCATTTTAAAGAGTCAATCATCAAATATTGTCCAAGATTAACCTTCAGGGTGGATATAGCTCGCTAGCAGCCTCGCACCGAGGACCTATCCACGTCATCATTTACCCAGAATGCTTTGCGTGTAAATAAAATGGCCCCGTCCGTGTAATATATTTTTAAACTTTTAATTGAAAAATTATAAAAACTAAACAGCCTACAGTATTTTTACAGGCTTTGTTTTACAGTTAAAATATATGTTTATTAAATAAAGTCTAATGTTACAACTAATCAGGGATCCCTTTAAAACCAATCAAATCCAGGACTATCTCTGACCAAACAGACAGTTTTCTGTTCGTTGGCATTGAATTCATCAGTCCAAAAATAAGGCCTTAATTAGCATTAAAATGTCTTAAATGAATCTTTCAGAGGTCTTAAAAAACACATTGCAGCTAAACAGGATTATTGTAATCCATCTCAACATTTATCTAGTTTTAAAAAAGTTAAAGTTAACAAAATTTTGTTTTGTTAAAGTAAATATTTGGGTAAAATTGTCGCAAAGTTTTTTTATTTTTTGTTTTGTCCTGATGCATCTCATCTCATCTAAATCTTTTCTTTTTGATTTCGTATTGTTTTTTTATTTTTATTTTTTGTGAAGTTGGTCTTAAAATAAATTTCAAGTGGCGTTAAAGAGGTCTTAAAAAGTCTTAAATTTAACTTGTTTTATGAACCCAGATTATGAGCTGTAAGCTGAAACACCTGCCTGAATCCAGTCACTCATAAGGCCTCTTTGTTTCTTTCCTTGGACTACATGCTACACAGAGCCGAACCCAAACACTGGGCCCCCTGGAGGTGGTCCACGGGGTTCTTCAAGCTGGATTAAAAGGAGCGTAAAACCTCAGATAAACCAAGAAAACCGACCTCACCACAGCTGAAGTTGAGTAAAACTCAGTAMAGCAGTAAAATAACACAGATCTGCTCAGTTAAGTAGTTAAATTATAAGTTTAGTCTTATTGTCATACAGAAAGTGTAACCCAGACATGCTTTCCAAAACTTGCACCTCCTCTCATCTTTTAAAAATATAAAAGATGCCACACTTCTTCTTATAGATGAGACAGATGCAGACAGATAAATGTTTAGAGGTGAATCATGGATGAAGGAGCGGTGAGTCAGATGGGAGTTGTGTTATTGTCTTTGTCCTCGTACCACCAGGGAAGGCGATGTGGTGGTCCGCACGTGAGGCCAAAGTTTCCTCGGGCTGCGTGAAAAAGAACAWCAGGTTTAATCATAACACGTGGTTTTCTAGTTTGTGTTCAGGTGCTGTCGTGCACGAGGTTAAGACGTAACGTTTGCTTTAAGAAAACTCAGAATAAAAGACCGTCTATATCAGGGGCCACATGAGCGTCATGGTGGTCCTCAAAGGGCCAGTCGTAATTAACTTTAACCTTGACTAAACGTGAAACGTCCTCGTCCCATTSCTACAGCTGAGCACCGCTAACAAACACTAACTGAGCTCTACCTGGTGTTTCCTGTATAGAAACAGTGTTTTAACATGTCCTCTTATAAATACTGAAAAGTAATAAATAAAACAGAAATACTAGTAACRGTAAAAGTTTTACTCTGAGTTGTAGTGAGTAGCCACCATCTTGAATTCTGAACTCCTCCACTTTCCGAGGGAATTCCCATGGATCGACATGCATTATGGGAAACGTAGTTTATGGTTGATGCTGGTTTATTTGAGAYATTATTACTTAAAGCCAACAGCTCAGAGGCAGGACAAGTATTATCTTTCACCTTTTAAATGTATTTATTTTGTTGCATTTAATCATAAATTTAAAGTTTAGCATTGATATACAAACAATTTTCATATTAAGTTAAAAATAAACCTTGGCCGCCCAGACAGGAGTGATCTGCAGGCCACATTTGGCCTGCAGGCCTTCAGTTTGACACATGTGGACTATATGATCTCAACAGCCTGATCTCACTCTGTTGCCTTTACATTAGTAGTGTGTGTTATTTCACCTAAGCATCATCTAGTTGTGGAGGCGCCACCCCGACACACACACACACACACACACACACACACACGCACGTTTGTTCTTGAACCCCATGGGGACCGTGCATTGACTTCCATTCATTTATTTTTTACTTTATATCCTAACCCTGACCATTTACCTTAAAACTAACCTAAATCTTGGTCCACCCATAATTTGCATTTGGACCCGTGGGGACCGATGTCTGGCTGCTTTTTTTTGTAAAATTTTCCCCACGTTGTAGGAAAAACCTGTCCACACACACATATAAAATGATGATGTCATATTTACTTTACAATTTACCAGGATGTTTGAAGAGAACAAACAGATCCTGTTGATGTTATTTCATGTTTTTTTTCTTACAGATGTGATGACTAAGAGGAAACAGTTCAACAAGGCAGTAAATCTGTATTTTTTTAAACTTTTTTTAATCCAACGGATAAATATTTTAGCACATATATCTTAAGCTTTTTTTTAAAGTGTTGGCAGGTTTCATGAACCACAGAAACCCCACATGTTAAAAGTACAAAGACTTTACGGCACATTTTAAATATAAAAACCTCATGAAATAGTGTCGGGGTTTTGAGAAAGTTTGAATGTTCCTGTCGAATCAGACGTCCTCTGTTTTCAGCGTGCAACGTGACTTTCAAAGTATAGACCAACTCGCTTTATTTGTACGAACATATGTGTGTGATATGTACATTCTCAGCTAATGGAAACACACGGCTCGGTCAGATGTGTGTGTGTGTGTCGGCCCGTCGGTGGGAGTGAGCCAGAGAAAAAAAAAAGAAAAAAAACATCCAACATATATAAGGGGCCCAGATGCGGCGGCGCTTTAAGTACCAGAGTGTCTGTTTGACTTCAGGACCGTCACTTCTCTGCACCATGCTGCTCCCAGTCCTGCTGCAGGCGTCGCTGCTCCTCTGCWTCACTCAGCAAACTCTGCAGGGCGGTAAGAAATGAAATTCAGTTAAAGTTCTCGTAAACGTCCAAGATCTCAGATCACTCTCAGTGTGCAGGTAGCTGTAATATTCTTCATTTTGATGTTTCTTTTTAAAGTGCGTTAGCCGTTCTGATATTTTTTTCTCCTTTTTAATCATTTTATTTTCATATTTTTACTTGTTTCTCTCCCTTAGCAAAAAGTAGCATACTTGAAGTTCATTTTATTAAGTGTACTTGAATATAAGTTTAAGTATATCAAGTATAGGGCACTATGTACTTGTAGTGTACTAGAAAGTATACTGATGTAATACTTGTTTGTACTAAATTGGGATTTTTGTTTGTTTATAAAAAGTATACTTTAATTATACTGTTATAATGTCTTCCTTAGTTTATAAACTTACCAAAAAGAAGTATACTTCAAGTGCATGTCATTGACTATACTAAAGTATATAAAAGTGTATTTCCCTAAGTGTACTTTTATTTACCACGTACACTGATTTAAGTAGAGCATTTTACTAACAAGTATAGGACTAAATTGGCCCACAATACGTTTATATTAGTGTACGTGGTAAATAAAATTACACTTAGGGAAATACATTTTTATACACTTTAGTATAGTCAATGACATGTACTTGACTATACTAAAGTATATAAAAGTGTATTTCCCTAAGTGTACTTTTATTTACCACGTTATACTGTGGGCCAATTTAGTCCTATACTTGTTAGTAAAATGCTCTACTTATATCAGTGTACGCGGTAAATAAAAGTACACTTAGGGAAATACACTTTTATATACTTTAGTATATAAAAGTTTTTCATATACTTTAGTATATAAAAGTGTATTTCCCTAAGTGTACTTTATTTACCACGTACACTGATATAAGTAGAGCATTTTACTAACAAGTATAGGACTAAATTGACCCACAATACGTTTATAAAAGTATACTTAGAAGTATACTACAAGTAATCTTCTAAGTATGCTTTTGGTTTTATCTTGAAATATACTACAAATAAACCTGTCTGTGTGAAAAATTTACTTTCAGTGTAATACTAAAGTTTATCTTGGCCAAAAGTTTAAGATATAGACTAAGTACTCTTAAACTTTTAGTACAAGTCAAGTATAGTGTAAGATAAACTTGGTTAAGTATATCTCAGATAAGTACATACAAAATAAACTGGAAGTATACTCTTTTATTTTATACTTAATGAATACTTGTAAATACTAGTTTTTGCTAAGGGGTAGTTTTTATAACTAAAAATCTAAGGAGAAAGATTTTAAATTGCAAGTGTTGGTTCTGATTAATGCTGAAGTCTAGTAAAAGTTTAAATTTGTGAAAAGCCGTCTGATTTCACAGTCCTGCCTCAGATGACTCGGCGCCTTCGGCGACTCGGTCTCACTTACGTGTCAAATGTCGAGTCTGTGAGACCGAATATTTGAGCTCTGAAGTCCTTTGTTCTGTGATTTCATCAAATCAAAGTGTCAGGAGCAGAGAAAATGTGTCAGCTGAGCGTCAGGAGGTCACGTCTGTCCTACAAATCAGAGCCGTTTTTTAAAGCAGACGATTCAAAAACCAGTCGTGTTTCTGAAATAACTGAGCTGATCGGTGGATTTCTGTCAGAAAATATTTATAGATAAATACTTTGAGAAGTGTAAACATCACAAAAAAGCATCTGTCTGTTGAATGAGCCGGGCGTTTTGATAGAAGAATCTGAATTTATTTTAAATAAAACGTGACTCGTTTTCATTTTCTCAATTTTCCAGGGGTTGCTCCTCAAAATGTGGCGTACGGGAGAGCACTGCCACTTCGAGGTACATTTTATGTTTCTTACATTTTTATTTTAACAAGGACAAAATAAAACTCCCAGAGTTGTAACTAAGTACAAATACTTTGTTACTGTACTTAAGTAGAATTTTTGGGCATCTGCATTTGAGTAATTATTTTTCAGCCTACTTTTTACTTCTACTTCTTACATTTAAAAAAAAGACAAGAAAGTTGTTACTTTTATTTCATTTTTGCTTGTTTTCATTGCAGCTTGTTATTGTAAAAAATAAAAACTATCCATATAAACTGAGCCTCCTAGATAGAGTGAATGAAACTGTGGTTGAATGAGAAGTATAAATATATAAAACTCTGATAGTGTATTAGTTTGTACACAAACAAATCATGTCACACTGCAGCAGGACAGAATCATTCAAATCAAAGGACTGTACTTAAGAAGTATTTGTATTTCATGAATTATATTCTTACATTTGGCCGCAGCCCTCAGATAGATTTTCATTTAGGGGAAAAGCTTTGTGCAGCCTTGATATATGTATATAAACTGAAACAGCTGGACTAGTGCATCCTAAATTTAACATCCATTCATTCTTTTAATACAACAGTCATTTCTGCAGTTTTTGGGGAGGTCACCTCCTAATAAATGTCCTTACAGAAAATCTAACTGCTCATTTTAAATCAATACTTTGACTTTTAATACTTAAGTACAAAAAATATCAGATACTTTAAGACTTTTATTCAAGTAATATTCCTAAAGGAGACTTTAACTTTTACCAAAGTATATTTTTGGTAAGATACTTGTACTTTTACTCAAGCATCACTTTGTGGTACTTTATACAACAGTGAAAACTCCTCATAAAACATCAGGAATGCAGCGCCGGGATCCAGTTTCTCATTTCAGTGTCTTTTGTTTTCAGGCGTTGGTGTCGGAGTAAAACCTGGAGGTTTGTCTCTGAATCATTCACTGATAAATAAAGTCACATTTAGGCAGCTGAAAATTGACAAAATATTACAAATTTTCTTTTTTTCAAAGTCTTTCGAAGACACTAAGAACCCAAATAATCACAAAAATCCTTTTGTGTTTCAGTTACTGGAGCCCTTGGAGCCCTGGGCAGCAGATTTAACACAAAAGCCCTGAAAACTGGAAGTAAGTTCAGCTCTTCTGAGATTTGTTTTATGAACCATTAGAGTCAAATTTTTATTTATTTTTCGTTTTATTTTTAATTCTCAGATGGACGTTATCCTGCAGCTCACCTGGGTGTTGGTAACGAGTCAAAATGAAACTGAAAAAACTCAAATCTTCTAAAAATGAGTGAGTTTCCTGGAGTTGCAGATTAAAACTGGTTTCCTTGTTTCTGCAGGAGGCTACAGATCTCTCGGTCTGGGGTCCAGAGGAGGTCTGAAGCAGGGTGGATACGGAGCTCAGGGAGCCTACGGTAAATTCACCTCCTCAGCTGCTTCTCTGATTATTTATTGCCGTCTCCTTCTTTTTGTACCGTTTTTATTTTCTGTGCTTCAGGTGCCAGTCTGGGCACAGGAATGGGACTGGGGCCAGGACTTACAAATGGACTGGGCCTGGGCCAGGCGGGGAAACGTGGTACGACCGATCGATGAGGAAAGATGTATTATATAAATTAATCATTTGAAGCCATTTTCAGTACGGTCTATTAGTGGGATATAGACCCACTAAAGCACATTTTATAACACCAAACTGGATAAAACCACTTTAATTTCTTCACATTCAGGTTAAAACTTTGCTCCGTCATTAAAAACTGCCTCGACGTGTCGATAATTTGGATGATGATCTGAAAAATGTTCATTTTACACAGAAAATATTAACATTTTGCTTCTGTTTGGGTTTTTCTCCTCAGTAAACTTTGTTCTGAAAGATTACAGAAGCATATTTATGTGCAAATTTCTTGACGACATTTTTTGTTGAGAGATAACTGTAAGAAAAAACCTTCTGTACTATGATTATAAAAAATGTAGTAGTTCCACGTATTTCACGTATACAAGTACACGTTTCTTCTTTAAGTCTGTTCTTTCTAGTTTTAGTCATTTTAAGAGAAATCCTAGCCTGAAACCTTAACTGAACTTTTGTTTCTTTAGTTAGAGTTCCTCAGTCTTTGACGTGTCTAACCTAAGTTAAGGATAATCATATTTAATTATTCACAGATGAAAATGACTCATTTATACATCCGATAGATGAGGTTTTTTTTAATGAGAAATTAATTCTGCGTTTGTGATTTTGCAGTTTACGGCGCTGGTCTTGGTGCTCTTCCAGGTACAGAAACATTACAGCCTTTAATACCATGTTTTGTTGTTCCTTTTTTAAACTCAAACCAAAGTAAATTCAGTAAATGACATTTCCTCTGAGCCTCTAAGCAACGTGTCGAACATTTCTCCATCTCCTCTCCAGGTTACGGGAGTTTCGCGGGCGTCGGGTATCCTGCAGTCCGACCAGGTGAGTGCAGCGTCACGCCTCGCCTCACGACTCTGGGCTGTAACTTTTACTCTACAACACCAAAATCAGAGGTGTAATCTGCAGACACAACCCCAGCAGTGAAGTTGTGTAAAACATAAATAGAAACAGAATACGGTGATTTGCAAACACTTTTTAACCCATGTGTAACTGAATACACAACAAAGACGAGATATTGAAATTCAAAACGTTCCAAAAAAAAAAGCTGGGACGAGGTCATGTTTCCCACTGTGCTCCATCAGCTTTCCTTTTAACAACACTCGATACGTGTTTGTGAACTGACAACACATTGTTGAAGCTTTGTAGGTGGAATTTTTTCCATTCTTATTAATCGTATGATAAATTAAATTGAGGAAAATTAAAATGAAGACAATAATTTTCATTTGCCTGCTTTTTTGTTTTCTTTGTGTCTTCCTCTTCTGTACTTCGTAGCATATAGTAGCGCACTCTGGCGTCAGGTATTTGTCAGGTGCATGATCTCTAACCTCTGTAACATGAAAGCCCATGAACAGGCGTTTAGCCGGAGGAGCTACTTCAGTTTTCTGATGCCTTCGTATAGCTGGTGACGCCTTGTGATTGCAGACAGTTGGTTTTTTTTTTTACACTATGTAAATTTTAACGTAAACTTCCGTAAACGGGGGTTGTTATATCATTATATTATTTTAAACTGGTCTCCAACAATATCGTTGTTTATCGCAATAATTTCTGAGACAGTTTATCGTCCAGTAAAATCTGTTATTGTGACAGGTCCATTGATGAACAACTTCAGTTGCACGTGCAGAATGCGTCTTCATTGTCTTGCTGAAATCAGCAGGACGTTCCTGAAAAAGACGTGGCTTGGATGGCAACATTATGTGCTGCCATCCAAGCCACGTCTTTTTCAGGAACGTCCTGCTGATTTCAGCAAGACAATGAAGGCTCATTCTGCACGTGCAACGTGGCAGCATAATGTTGCTCCAAAACCTTTAGCATTCACGGAGCCTTCACAGATTCAACTCAGTTCAGTTTATTTATCTAGCACCAAGTCACAACTGTTGTCTCAGGGCACTGTACACAAAAAGTAAATAAATAAATAAATAAATCTAAAGAGGCCAGCAGACTGCGCCAAATCCTTGCTTCGTCACAGTCTCCCATCCTGAGCAGCACACCGGCAGCAGCTGAGAGGGAAAAACTCACCCTCCCAGCAGAATCAGGCTCAGGATGATGTGTAGGTTACCCGGTGCTATGTGCACTAATGTACTCCCATACCATCAGAGAGGCTGGATTTTGAACTTTGCGCTGATAATAATCCAGACAGTCCTTTTCCTCTTTGGTCCTGAGGACACCATGTCCATGATTTCCAAAAAAAAAAAGAAACAATGAGAAATGTGGACTCGTCAAACCACGGGACGCTTTTCCACTTTGTGTCAGTCCATCTCAGATCAGTCCTTTCATGCTGGGTTCACACCGAGCCGCAGGAGCGGCTGGTTTACATGCAAAGTCTATAGTGGACGTGCGTCTAGGGGTCTTGCGGTACGTCTAGCGCATTTAGCGTGACGCGCAGTGAAGCAGTAGGTGCAGTTTGAGGGTTTTCCGTATACGCGGTGCGTCCAAAGCTGCCAACGTTCGAGTTCAAAAATCTGAACTTTTGCTGCTCGCTGTGCCTCGTCAACCAAACAGAGAATCGTTTTTCCACGTGACGGTTTCCTGATTGTTTCCCACTAAACTGAAACACAGACAGGAGCTCTTTAGCTGAAATGGACCACCTGTAGTCGGTGTTCGGGCTGGAGATATCAGCACCGATGCGGGTCAGCAGCTCGTTAAACTGGGCTCGGGACAAAAATAGTTTGTTAGCTCGCGGTTCCTGGAGTGGTGAAACTAACCGAACAAACCACCTCTAAATTACCTGGTGAATTAATTATCTGGTGTGAGCAACGTTCGCTTGCTCTCAGTAAATAAAGAAAAGCCGTTTTCTTTATTTCATCTTTATTTCATCCGCCGTTAAAGGCAGACCGGAAAAAAAAACCAAGAAGCTCCTCCCATAAAACCGTCTTCAGACGTGTGTCTAATCTATGCCCGGTCTGAATGTAGCTCGTCCAACTTGAAGCGTTGGGCGCGTTGTAGGTGCTCAAAACGTGTTCAGTGTGAACGTAGCATCGGGGACGCTCCCTTTTCACCCAATCATGACACTCACCTGTTTCCAACTAACCTGTTCACCTGTGGAATGCTCCAAACAGGTGTGTTTTTATCAATTCCCAGCCTTTTGTTTCCACCTGTCCATGTTGAAGGCATCACATTCAAAATGAGTGAATATTTACAAAACAAAAACAATGAAGTTTATCCGTTTGAACATTAAATATCTTGTCTTTGTCGTGTATTCAGTTGAATATTGGTTGAAAACCATTTGCAAATCATCATGTTCTGTTTTTATTTGTTCAACACGACCTCATTGGAACTGGGGTTGTAGATTTGCAGCTTCAGCCTCATATCTGTTGGGTTCAGCGTCAGTAAATCAGCTTTTTATATCAACATGTCTTCTCTTGAGTCCAATCCAAAGAAAACATTTAAAATCACGGTGACAGCTGCTTGTGTTGGTCCGGTGTCTTCGTCTTGTCCTGACTCTCGTTTGTGTTTCAAGTGCCATGCCATTTTTTATGTGTTTACATCGTTGCGATGACTGACTCCAGTTTGTTTTGTTGAATATTTCCTAATCGCGGTAATAATCCTGCTCCTTCAAACTGGACTACCTTCAGACCCCGAAGAGTCTGGTCCTGTATTTGTATTTGTTTTTCTTGATCCGCTTGCGTTGAAGGTTCTGTTGCACACGTCACTAACGCCGCCTGAGAAAGCGCTGTTGTGTCTCTGAGCCTACAGGAAGCTGAGAGTGCATGATGATGTTTCTCTGCCAGGTGCGTCGTCTGAGGCAGATCTTGGCGGACCCGAGGTGGCCGGTCCGGGCCAAGCTCTTCAAGATCTTAAAAGAAAAAAGAGCAGAGCTGAAAGCCACGGGTACGGAACACACGATGGGACGATTGGAGCTGAAATGCCCATCGAGAGGAGGACCAGTGTTCCTCAAATACACGCAAGGATCGAGGTCAGAAACCTTAATCCAGTCATTCGACCATCGAGTCTTAGACCCACAATGCCTCTTGATAAGCAGGATAAACTTCTTGGTGCTGGTGTTCCACAAACACACGGGGGAAGACCCGAAGCCGGCGATGGAAGACAACTTTACGGTCCCAGAGACCCGTTCATTCCAGAAAAACCAAAAGCTAAAGACTGGGAATCTCTTGAGTCAGAGGTGTTGGACATGAGTCGATTTGGACCTTTGGGATCAGAAACTCGCAGAACTCAAGGGTTGGTACCACAGCTCCATACAGGCAAAGCAGGCAAATACTTTGGACGCATTAATCCACCGCCACAAGAGAGAACCTATCCTCCTCCACAAGATCCCAGGCATCATTTATTCTCCACCTCACAGCAGCAAAAAACCAAAGATCCTTTATTTGTCCAAGCAAACGGGCAGGACGGAGGAGGAACTGGAACCAGAGATAAAATCAGACCCAAAATCAGAGACCAATACTTTGACCCGTTGAACCCCGGTGCAAGTACAACCCAACGTTCGGGCCCTGAAGAACAGGAATTTACTGATGCAACAGATTTTTCTCGAGCTGAACCGAAAAGAGAATCAAATCCTCTTCATGTGCCGAGAAGGGCTGGAGGGCAAACACAGGCAGCAAGTAAGAGAAAAGAATTCACATTATTAACCATAAACGTCAATTCGTGTAATGTCTTTTTTTTCATGGACCTTTTCGCAGATACAGCCATCTTTTGTGTAGCGCAAAGCATCATGGTCCAGTTTCTGGTGCCGATGGCCGTGAAAACGGGACGTAGAGATACATGAAAATAAGTTAGATCAATGAAAACTTAAGATTGTCTCCACTAGGTTCGGTAGATCTGGTAATTATGTTGGCCTTGTATCATATTTGCCGTCACTTAATATTGCAGTTATATAGGTATGGACCATCTTAAAAGTTGAACACATCTATATAATTGTAGAGTTTATTTACAGTATTTACAAACTGTTTTTGACCAAATTTACCTCAGCTTTAGTGTTACTGTTACTCTGTATGCTACATAAACGGAAGATCAAAGACGCAAATGACGGACATCATTTTCGAAAAACAACAGCACACAAGCGTCCTATGGCGTGTATACAAGCATCGACCATAAGTTATCCTAACTTTGGTAAATATCATCTACTTTGATGTTAAATGTTTTCCTCTTATTTGACTGATAGGTGTCAGGTTGTGAAACACGGTAGCTCTGTGTCCGGGTCTCTGCCCTGTTCCATGGG
>NW_013952852.1:225577-238940 GCF_001266775.1 Austrofundulus limnaeus | reverse complement strand
GTATAATGATGTGATTGTGATGCTGTAATTCTGAGTGTTTATGTGCTGCAGAACAGGAGCCTGCTGTAAAACAGCAATTATGCTGAGTCAGGCTTGATTTTTAGTAATCTTTTCCTGTTGAATCAATAAATTAAAATCAAATCAATAATATACACCATGTAGAAGGATGCAGGCCACCATTAAAACAAAAACACATGCATTAAATTATTATTTAGGCAAACTTGGATGTGCAGCCAATAAGGATGTTTTATATTCCACATTTAATGAATCATAGATAGGTCCGGTTCCAGATTATATGTAGATTATATGTTTATTATCCAGCCCCACTGCTCATAATGCTGTTAATTTGATCACTGTATACCAGGATTTTCTCTGGCAATTCATTTTTGATATTGAGAGCTGCTATAATAATTAATACATTATATTTATAGTGAAATTGTTGCACATTATAACCTTACCTCTATTTGTTATCTCCAGATTGCTTTTTAGGCACTAATCCTAACATTTGAGCAGCGTAAAAGTTCTGGACAAGCTTGTCTTTTTTCTGATTAGACACTGGTCCTCATGAACCAAAAGAAACGCTTTAAGCTGCACAAGGTTTGATTCCTGTCCACCATCGTCAGTAATGATGGACACTGTGCGGCGCTAAACAAAATCCATGAAAAGGTCCATTCAGTTATGAGAACAGCCCTAAATGTCTTTCTTAATTTCACTTTTTGTTTGCATATTTTATTGTAGGTCAGTTTAATTTTAATCTATTATTCCCACTCATTCTTCTTATTATTATCTTTTTCTTTTTAGTTTCGGGTTAAAGTCAATGAGACACCATAAAAAAGTTGTTGCAGAAAAGCCAGTCGCAACTATCAAACTGAATAATGTGGAATAAAAATGTTGGAGGTACATCTGTGTACGACTACTGTTTATGTTGAAAATTTGAATTTGATGCAGCTTATGAGAGCTTGATTTGACTTCTGAGACTAAAAACATAAAAATCATGGAGTTAAAATAAAAATCGAGGGTTAATGTGATTCAGTGACATCATGCATATCTCCTGGTTTGTGTTAAATGTGGTGCACAAAGTGTGTTTCAGCTGATTTTAATTATAAAGTTCTGTTCTAGTGCTCCACGGGATCATCGCCTCGGCATCATCCCAGGCATCTTTATGGAGAAAAAAAAAAACAAGAGTACGAGGAGTCAAGAAAACAATAAATTGCTGAGTTTCTGTTGTGTTTTTTCCGCAGGTTATATCGGCGGGGCAGGAAACTACCAGGGCGCCAGCCTTGGAGCTGGAGGCTACGGGGCAGGTGATGTTTCGGCGTCATTAAAAGACGATGCTCTGCTGTAGATGAAAACCACACCTGGTGAAGTTTCCCTTTGTTTCGCTCACAGGTCTTGGACAGGGAGCCTACCTGGGAGGTGTAGCAGGAAAACTCGGTGGTTAGTCTTCAGATTTTCCTCCTTTGTTTTAGAAATGATGCTGAGTTTAGTGTTTTTAATGATGCGTATGAACATCTCTGTGTAAATGTAAACTTTAGCTGCTGCTGCCCTCGGACAGGGTGGGTATCCCCAGGCTGTTCCAGAGAAATCACTAGGTGAGCTTGTTTTTTTTTTTCCCCTTATTGCTTTTAACTTTTGTTGCTTGCCTTTTAAAAATGTTACATTTCTGTTAAAACTTTGGAAACAAGTTTCTTAGAAACGTCTCTGAGATACACTTAAAGAAATAATATTCAGATTGTACACTCAGACGCTCCCTCTGCTTTGCCTTGTAAACTCATCATTTACCTACAGATCAACAAGCTGAGTCAAAGTCTCTCTTCATCTTTGTTTAAAGGTTAAAGCAGAAGCTTTATTTCTTCTTGTGGTGAATAAGAATAACACTTTTAAATAAGTGAACACACAAATTGTACAAACAGAGACTGAAACGCTCTTTTCTAACCTGTGGGTACAGAAAAATAGTTTCTTTTGATATGAATGAAGTCTCATGTCAAAAAGAAAATGAAGTTTTTCTCAAACTAAACAGTCTTTGTTACAAAATGTTTGAATCACAGGTTATGGTGATGGAGCCACAGGATACCTTGGTGCCATGGCAGGTAACGGCTTTGGTAAGTAAACAATATAAAAACACAAAAATACAAATTTTGATTCATGGAGAACAGGAGATATTTTCTGCCTGAACTCAAAAAGTTAAAATCATCTCTGCTGCCACTGATGTTCAACTCAAACAGGCTTCATTTTGAGGGACTTTGTTCTGTTTCCTCTGCAGGTGCAGATGCAGGTGCAAAAACTTTGTCTGAAGGTTTCTGACATGCGAGCACAAAACTCTGATATTTTTTAGTCTTTGAAATGTTTCAGCATGACGGCTCTTATCTCAACAGGTTACGGGAATGGGTACCATGATGGATACGGAGCTGGTGAGTGCATCAAAAACAGGGGAAAAAAGAATTCAAGGTTGTTTTCTTGAATAGTAATCAGCTTAATGCTAACTAGACCTAATGCTAATGAGTAAAAGCTTTTTTTGCACAAATGTAGTGAGAATGCTGAGCGCTTAATAGCTGCTGAAACACAAAAATAGCAAAATGATAGCTAAAAAAGTTAACTTGTTTGTTAAAATACTAACTAAAATGTAGCAAAAATGTTAACCAAAATGCTAGATAGGAGCTAAAAGAAACAAAAAAATGTTCGAAGCTAAAAACTGCAAAATAGCTTGAAGGTAAAAGCAACAAAAACTTAGGTTAAGATCTAAATTAGCAAAAGTGTTACTAGAAGTATAAAGAAAAGAACAGTAGCTAAAATTAGTAAAATTCTAGTTAAAAGTACCCAGGAACTAGCTAAAAGTAGTAACATTCTAGCTAAAAGTACCCATAGACTAGCTAAAAGTAGCGAATTTCTAGTTAAAATTACACAGGTACTAGCTAAAAATAGTAAAATTCTATGTAAAAGTAGTAAAATTCTAGCTAAAAGCAAAAAGTTCTTCAATGATTTGGAAAATTTTAGGTAAGTGCTAAAAGAAACAAAAACTTAAAGGCATAAAAATAGCTTGAAAGTAAAAGTAGCAAACTGTTAGCTAAAAGCTAAAGTATCAAAAAGGTTACTTAATACTAGAAATAAACGAGCAGCAGCTAAAAGTACCAAAGGGCTAACAAAAAATAGCTAAATGCTAGGTACAAGTAGTAAACTTTTAGGAAAAGGAAGCAAAATGCTAGCTAAAGTCTATAAGAAACTAAAAAAATTCTAAAGGCAGCATAATGTTAACAAAATGTAAATCAGTAAAAATGATTATAGAAACAGATTGCGATAAACAGACAGAAAACAAGAGCTAGAGTTTGATTACCCTGCAGGGTTTAGCTGATGTTGCTGCTGACAGGGATTAATCTGTAAAAAAAAATGACATCTGAGGTCTCATATCCACTGGGTGTAGCTATTGTCTCTCCTTCATAATCAGTGACCTGTTTAACCTGAAACATTTGATTTGCATGTTTTTTTTTTCTGATGTTTCAGCTCTGAGCACAGGAGGCTATGCAGGACCGGTCCAGGGGGCGTACGGTAAGAACTGATAAAACTAGACATGGAAAATTTATAAAACTAACTCTGGAAACATAATTGAGCTTTTGGAGATCAATGCATGAAAACATTTTTCCTGATGAAACTTTCATCTCACTTATTCCTATATTCTTAACGCAGGACTGGACTCAACTGGTGGCAAATATGGTGAGTGATTCCCAAACGACCCTGTGAGTGTCTTTGAATGCACGACCCGAACCGTGCAGGTCAGGAGGTCAGAGGTCTTGTTTTCTTTCAGGAGCTGGAGCTGCACAGGTGCCATACGGGAACGCTCCGGTGATGCCTGCAGGATTGGAAGGTAGGAGCTGCGACACGCTTCATGAGAACCCACAACCTCTGAATCAGGCCTGAGCGAGCACAGATGACCAACTGCACCACAGTGATTCATTTATCTGTTTAATGAGGTTTTTAACTGCTGCCAGGAGACAGGAATAACTCATCGTTTTCATGTAAGAGCTGCTCGTTAACAGAGATGCAAAAGTTCTGGTTCACACCGTGCGAAAGCAACAAGTTTCCCCACCTCAAAGCTGTGAACTTCACAGCTTTCTGAGCTCATTTTGGGTCGTTGCACCGACTTCCTGTCGCTCACAGACAATTATTTTAAAATATTGTTACCAGTTTTGCAAAGCACCGAACACTCTGGGTCAAAAAAACAAATGTGCAGAAGCTGCTTATGCACCAAATTTACAAACAAAAGCCCCATAAAACTGCTGGGTAATGGTCCTGTCTGCTGCGGCTTTTGAAGGAACAAATTTATAATCCTGCATCTGTGATTTTTAATTTTCACCCTTCTCTATGCTTTTGCACTTTGAGCCGCMCCGTTGTTGAAATGTGCCATATGATTGTTGATGTTTCAGGTAACGGAGGCTACCCGTATTCTACCCAGCAACTCAGCCTCGGTGCTGAAGGAGGCAAAAGCGCCAGTAAATACGGTGAGATGATGTGACGATGTGTGATAATGCACTTTGTTTCTGTGCTGAATGGAAAAAAAGGTTGTTTCTGTGGGGTGTTGGTTTGGTTTTTCCTAACCAGACAGCATCACACTAAGGTCAAAAACAAAAGTCACACTTTTTTTTTAAATTAATGAGCTCTGTTGGTGGTTTCTTTGCTCAGTTTTTGCAGACAATATTTAAAACCTCTCTAAAAYGTTAAACTCTATGCTTTGGTTTTAGGAGCTGCTGCAGGATATGGAACTCGGCAAACAGGTAAATTCATTTGCAATCATGTCTGTTTGCAGACGTGATGYCGTTTTTCTTTCTTTCTCTGTGACGGGAAATAATAAAAATATTTGAGAACCACTGTCTTACAGTGAGAAAAGACAATGTTGTAGCTAATTTTTGGTTAAACTTTGAAGATAAAATTATAAACAACTCTTGCGTAATTTTGCAAGATCTTTCAATATTTGTTGTGCGTTAAATGACTCCGCTAATACCGCGCTAAGTTTTAGCTCAATATCTGTAAATTTACTGAAGTGTTTTTCGAATTGTCCAAGAGATATTTTGCTAACAGATAAACAGGAACGACTGCAACTTTTAATGCCAAGGTTTTGAGCAAACCTGTTGCACTCAAAATATATGTTCTATGGTRCAGTATGAGGACCAACATAAAGACTGTTGCACAACCAGTGGTTGCTGCATCCTTGTAGAAGGAGGCTATATCTATTCCTAATTCAGCTATGAAGCTGATTAATGACAGGTCTGTACCACTTACAGAGCAGCTGACCCTGCTAACTGAGAGGCCTGCACTGGCAAATGCGAAGACTGTTCATTTGTGTTAGCATCGGAAAGGCTAGCAACTAGTATGGATAATCTGGCGTTAGCATCGGAGAGGCTAGCAACTAGCATGATAGGCTGGTGTTGGCATCGGAGAGGCTAGCAACTAGCATGGATAAGTTGGCGTTAGCATCAGAGAGGCTAGCAACTAGCATGGAATAGTTGTTAGCATCAGAGAGGCTACCAACTAGCATGGATAGACTGGTGTTGGCATCAGAGAGGCTAGCAACTAGCATGGATGAGTTTGTGTTAGCATCGGAAAGGCTAGCAACTAGCATGGATAGTCTGGCGTTAGCATCGGAGAGGCTAGCAACTAGCATGGATAAGTTGGTGTTAGCATCATAGAGGCTAGCAACTAGCATGGATAAGTTGGTGTTAGCATCAGAGAGGCTAGCAACTTGCATGGATAAGTTGACGTTAGCAACTAGCATGGATAAGTTGTGTTAGCATCAGAGAGGCTAGCAGCTAGCATGGAATAGTTGTTAGCATCAGAGAGGCTACTAACTAGCATGAATAGGCTGGTGTTGGCATCAGAGAGGCTAGCAACTAGCATGGATAGACTGGTGTTGGCATCAGAGAGGCTAGCAACTAGCATGGATAAGTTGGCGTTAGCATCAGACAGGCTAGCAACTGGTATGGATAAGTTGGCGTTATCAACTAGCATGGATAAGTTGGCGTTAGCATCAGAGAGGCTAGCAACTAGCATGGAATAGTTGTTAGCGTCAGAGAGGCTACCAACTAGCATGATAGACTGGTGTTAGCATCAGAGAGGCTAGCAACTAGTATGGATATGCAATGAATAGTCTTCTCATCCACCAGCGCTGGTCTCTCAGTTAGCGGTGCCGGCTGTTCTGTTAGCAATACCGGCCYATCATTAWTCAGATCAATAGCTGGCTTAGATATAGCCTCCTGCTACAAGGATGTAGCAACCACTGGTTTCTCARTGGTCTTAAGTTTGGCCCTCATACCGCACCATAGTGTTAGAGATAACTCTCAGCTACTGATGTTCGCTCAACATYTGTAAAACTGACTGACTTTGGCGGCCATCTTGATTGGGATCGACTTGAAAGTTTGAATACCACGGAGTTTAAAATGAATAAAATCATTTCCTGGTTGGTCCTAAATGATGTTTTCTGTTTCTTTTTGTCTGTGAAGGATTTGGTGTGCAGCTTGGAGCGACTCAGGATGCCCTGGGTAAGAAACCGACATTTCCTCTTTCACGATCAACTCCAGCTCGCTCTGCTGCTGCTTCTGATGTGTTCGTTCGGTTGTGTCTTTAAACACCTGYGTCGTGTCACACGGCGCTGCGCAGTAGCTTTCATTTCTATTTATGAAGTGGTGTCAGAGTCTATGAGGCTCACGTRAACACTGTTCAAACATTAAAACTCCTCCCTCAGTAAAACCATAAGGGTTTAAAGTTTGTCAAAAAACAATAAACTCTTAACTATAAAATTTGTGCTTTGTCTGAAATTGACTTTATATTGCAGGAATCTGTCAAACTTTGTTTTTTATTTTTCAGATTTAAAGTGCCTGTGACATGCATATTCATGAAATACAAAACGTCAAAGAAAACATTTTTATATTTAATAAACTTGGTATAATACACAGGATTTTACACATTATGTCTCATAATTGACATATTTTCCTTTGAACTTTTCTCAGACAATGTGAAACAGGAAGTGACATCAAAGGGGAACTCTTCAAGAAATAAAACTGGTTTTTGTCCATTAAACAATATTGTTTGAATTCTGACTCTTCCTCATCTGTCTATTATAGTAATTAAAATAATCTAAAGAAACATCAGATTCCTCTCTACAGTCTGCATTGTCAGCCTTTGTACCAGTGCTGTTAACATTCAGACATTCCCCTTTGACATCACTTCCTGTTACTTCACATGTAAATATCTCAACAACTGTTCATCTCAGCTGCGTAAAATCTTTTTTTACAGTRTGTTGTCAATGTTACCTTTCCAAACATGCTTTCATATTTATTACAAACRTTTGATGTCACAGGCACTTTAAATCTGAGTTGTTTTACTTTCACAGGCGAGCAGACTGGGAAATATGATGGCGTGAATGCTGCCCTCGGAAACGGGTTCAAAGGTCAGAATRACGGACGCTGATCCAACTAAAACCTTAAATAATTAAAGACTTAGAATTCCTTGAAAGAATGCATATCGCCCGCCATTGTTAATGACGTGTTTTAGACTGAAATTATCCCATGATGAGGACAGAATATTGCAGCTTGTGTTGAGGAAGTCTCGGCTACAACCTCGTCAAGCTTTAGCTCATTATCTGCATGTTTAACAGAGTTAGAGACATTTTTGTGTTAATCATCTTGAATTGACGTGGTTCCAAAACATCTCGACTCCAGAAGTTATCAGCTGCAGACATTCATCTAGTTATTACTTTGGGAGAGTTTTGTTAAAATCTGTCCAGTAGTTTATAAKATATTTTGCTAACAGAKAACTTAGAATGATAACTTTCTAACGCTGTCCTTCATGTGTCTGTTCTTCACCAGGTTAATCAGGGTGAYGTGGACCTTTTTGGGTGGATCGTCTCCTGTTATATTTGCAGTGTAAATCATTTTACCTGCTTGTTTTTCAGTGTGTTTTATGCTTTTGTTGTGTTTGTATTTTTTTAAACACCTGTATTTCTCACAAAACGAGTTGAAACTGGAGACTAGCATTGAACAGAAAATAAACGTGTTGTCAGTTTTAAACCAATAAATTATCATGTCCTGTGATGTTCAATAAAAGCTTCTGAGTCAAAACGAATGCCTCGACGCGTGTTCTCTTCAAGGACGAAACAAAACCTCATCCGTTCACAGGAAGCTTCGCCACTTCCTTTAAACAACTGGCAACGCAATCTGACCAAAAACAAATGTGACWAGACAATAGATGACAGACACATGAGATGATATGCTTTTATTTTGGATAAATAAGACAAAAATACAAAAATTATTAAGCATTCAATACAATAGATAAAGAGATTTTCAATAAATGAACAGTAATAATTGCTTTAGTTTGAACTAAAATTAACAGATAATAATCATTTAGCCTCGTTAACCTGGATGTTTCTGTATGAGGTGCCGTTTTTAAAGCAGCTTGTGCTAAAAATATAACAACAGTGAAGTAAAAGCGAAATTTCGTCACTTTTCGCTTCAATGTAAAAGTCGTGAATTTTCTAGTTATATTTAGCACATTTAAATGGTTCAACTTAAATGTTAAAGCTAAATATAAATCTTAATATTAAATCTAAATATCAAATGGTAAAGTGGGGGTATTGTTCAAAATCAGCCCTTTTTTAGCTTTACATCATGTCATTCTATCATCAAAAAYAGTGTTGCTTTGATTCATTCGTGAATGTGAAATTCTTGAATCTCGTGGTAGACTTGTGGAGCTGTTTAAACGCTTGCTGGTACAAAGCTCCACCTATTTGTACAAAGCTCCACCCTAAACCTCAGTTTGTAATTTTCAGAACTAAAGCTAGCATAGTTACTTGATTGTGGTAAAGGGTTGAGCTATGTGCTTGGTAAATACACAAGGCATCCCCTTTAAATCTAATTATTAAATTTTTTWAACTAAATGTCAAATATTAAATCTAAATGTTAAATTTAAATAATAAATTTTAAATCAAATCGTTAAATCTACATGTGAATTTGTATGTTAGCTAAATATTTTTGTTTAAACAATGGAAAGACAGGCTACACACCAAGATTTAAGGTAAAAAGTAAAAGGTCCTTTAATAAAAGAATGGACCAGCCATTAAATGAGTTGCCTACCTGTCTATCCTGCTTTTGCTGTCGACGGAGCACCACCTGCACATCACCGTTCATTGTGAGCACCTGTGCACCTGCCAATCTGGTCTGTATCTATTTTTGTTTAAACATTTAGGATTTAGATTGAGCATTTAGATTTAAAGTTTATATTTAAGATTTAACACTTAGATTTAATAGTTGACATTTGGATTTAACATTTACCATTTAGTTTTTACATTTAAGTTTAAAATTTAGATGAAACAATTAGCATTGATTAAACATTTGTTTAAAATTTAACATTTAGCTTTTGGATTTAATAGTTGACATTTAGATTTAACATTTAACGTTGAATAAACATTTAGAGTTAACATTTAGCATTGATTAAACATTTATGTTTAAAACTTAGCATTTCAATTTAATGTGTGACATTTGCATTTACCATTTAGATTTAACGTTTAAATATAACACTTTGAATGTGCTAAAAGTTGATTTTAAAAAGTCCACACTACTATTTCAAACATTAAATCTAAATGTGAAAAAGTGTTGCTGTTACTTTTAGCACAAGCTGCTCTACAAACGGTGCCCAGTATGTCGGGACGTTAAATCATGGTTTGTGAGTCAGACTCTGGTTTCTCGGAGAATTCGTTTCGTCCACAAACACGCCCATCTTCACCAGCATTTCCTTTGGAATGGGTTGAGCGTGGCGGGAAACGAACACGTCCTTAAGACTTTTCGTCATGGGGGAGGGTTTGTAGTCGGTGCAGGAAGCTCCCGTCAGACTTGGAGCGCACCTGGCCTCCCATTTGATGTAAAGTCGGCCATGTTGCAGAGGGCACACATCCGTGTTAATACCGGAAACTAAAATCTTCTGGCACTCTCCCAGCAGGTCGTTGTCCCAGCCGCTGTCCTCGTCCCAAACCTCAAACCGGGCCGTGTTCCCAGAGGTCAGGTCCCTGGAGCCCAGGTCAAAAACTGCGTTCCAGTGTGGGTTGTTGTTGTTTTGGATCACACGGGTACGATGCACCTCGTTATCGGGGAGGATCACCTTCACGAAACCGTCTGTGGCGGTGGTGTGGTCCCCCCACAGACCCTCGGCCCTCTGTACTGTGATGATGACCCGGGCCGTGCCCTTGCGGGTCGGGCAGCAGTCCGAATTCACGGCCTGTTCGTTGTGGCACTGGCAGACGCAGGAGTCCTTGGAGTTGCTCTTGATCCCGGTCCTGCAGGGCTCACTGCAGTTCCTCCACAGGCCCTTCTCCAGGATGTAGTGGCTGATGGCGGCGCGGAGGTTCTTCCTGGCCGGATCCTTGACCGGCACCAACTCGTGGAGCGAGTCCAGCGTGTAGGAAATGATGTCGGGGTTTTGTGGGATGGAGTTCAGCCACTCTTTGTAGGCTGACGGGTTTTTGTCTGCAGAAAACAGGAGGTCTGGTTCTGTGGTAATGCCTCCCTTTGTTTCTGTGAATCTGTGAAAGAAATTAACTTTTAACAACCAAAACCAAGTACCTCAATCTGAAAATCAACTGTTTTACCCTTAGCAAAAAGTAGTATACTTAAAGTTCTTTTTAATAGCTACACTTGAGTATAAGTTTAAGTATATCAAGTATACTAGGCACCATGTACTTGTAGTGTACTAGAAACTATACTAATTTAATACTCGTTTGTACTAAATTGGGACATATTTAGTTTATAAAAAGTAAACTTTAAGTATGTCTCTGGTAAGTACATAAAAAGTAAACTGAAAAATACATATATATATTTGTTTAGAATTAGAATACTTAAATGATACTTTCATATACTACTTTTTGCTAAGAGTAAATCTGAGATTATAAATAAAACACAAGAGAAAACTTTAAGGATAGCAAAAATTAGTATACTCAAAGTTTGCTTTAATAGCTACACTTGAGTAGACGTTTAAGTATATCAAGTATACTAGGCACCATGTACTTGTAGTGTACTAGAAAGTATACTAATTTAATACTCGTTTGTACTAAATTGGGACATTTTTAGTTTATAAAAAGTAAACTTTAAGGATAGCAAAAATTTGTATACTCAAAGTTCGCTTTAATAGCTATACTTGAGTAAAAGTTTAAGTATATCAAGTATACTAGGCACCATGTACTTGTAGTGTACTAGAAAGTATACTAATTTATTACTCGTTTATACTAAATTGGGACATTTTTAGTTTATATAAAGTAAACTTTAAGGATAGCAAAAATTAGTATACTCAAAGTTCGCTTTAATAGCTACACTTGAGTAAAAGTTTTATATCAAGTATACTAGACACCATGCACTTGTACTAGAAAATGTACTGATTTCATACTTTTGTACTAATTTTTTTAATTTATAAAAAGTCTACTCCTAATACTGTTATGTCTTTTTAAGTATATCAACTTACCAAAAAGAAGTACACTATAAGTACGTGTCACTAAGTATACTAAAGTATGTAAAAGTGTATTTCCCTAAGTTTACTTTTATTTACAATTATAGTAGCAGTTTACTAACAAGTATACTTCCAGGACTAAATTGGGCCACAATAGGTTTATGAAAGTAAAATCAGAAGTATACTGAAAGTAATCTTCTAAGTATACTTTTAGTTAAATTTTGAAATATACTACAAATAAACCAGTCTGTGTGAAAATGTATTTTTAGTGTACTTCTAAAGTCTACCTTGGCCAAATGTTTGTTTAAACATTAGTATAGACTAAGTATACTTAAACTTTTATTATACTTTTAGTAAAAGCCAAGTACAGTGTAAGATAAAATTTTGGTTAAGTATGTCTCAGGTAAGTACATAAAAAGTTAACTGAACGTATACTCTTTATATATACATCCATTCATATTTGTTTAAAATTAGTATACTTACACGATACTTGCACATACTACTTTTTGCTGAGAGTAGATTTGAGATTATAAATAAAACACGACAGATTAGATATTTGTACCTGTCAGTGAAGCGATCAGAGAAAGATTTCTTGTTCTCCATCTTGTTCTCTTCCTTCCTGCAGTGCTTGGCTTCCGTCTTGACGTTAGCTTTGATGCTAATGGAGGCCTCGGCCTCCAGACACATCTGGACGTCCTCCACGCTGAGGCCCTGCAGGCTGGCCTCACACTGCCTGACGCTGGTGACGGAATCGATACTTCCGCCCAGCTTCACCTGGAACCACAAACACGTTCAGCTTCACCGTCCCTCCCCGCTGTGCTTCTTCTCAGCGTGAACTCACCTTGGTGACGAAATGCGTGCCGAAGTCTTTGATGAGTTTGTAAAACCGCGGCTTGTATTCTGGAGAGTAGATCTTGGGAAGCRTTTTCAAGGCTTTCTTGAATTCTCGGTGCAGCTTTGGAGAGCCCATCACCCTGTAGCTGTTTCCAGACGGCAGAGACAAACCTGTGAGGTTTGCATTTTCTGCGTTTTRTGCGAAAATAAAACAAAGACGTACCTGTAGTACTCGCAGGACATGCTGGTAGTTGCGAAGCTGAACTTGTCGTCCTTTGTTTTCTCCATGGAGTACTCCGCCAGCTTGGAGTGGGTTCCCGCCAGCATCACGGACCCGCTTTTGTCTTGAGTTTCTACTTCGAGGTCCGTCTTCCAGTTGTTCTCGACAGAAGAGGAGCTGGAGCTGACCAGGGACTCGCTGGATTTGTGGAGTTTGGAGGACACTGAAGCGCTGCAGGACTGCTTGGCCCTCCAGTCCACCACGGACAGGGGCAGCTTCTGCTTCCTGTTCTCCACGTAGGGGTTGCTGCACAGGGTGCAGGTTTTATCCTTACGCCTCCACTGGTTCATGTCGAGCACGTACGCTCCTTTACGCTCCATCTTGGTGATGTCRAAGCCCTCGCCAGCTAAATTAGACCCTGGAACAAACTCTGCTTCCTGACACTCTTTGGCTTTCCCCTCTGTGCACAGCTGGTCCGTGCACTGAGGGGAGAACAGAAGGAGGCCCATGCAGATGGAAAAACTCAACGGGATCATGTTGAAGATGATGCACTCTGAAAAATAAAGGTTTAACACAATGAGTCAAGCCYGTTCAAGATGGCCGCCACAATGAAACAGCTTTACTTCAGTTAATTTTACAGATGATAACCTGAAACAGGTTGTGGATGTAGAGCTTTCCTCAAAACAAATGTGAGCCACCACATCGAAATGAGGATTAAGTCAATTTTGTTCAAACTGACCAAATCATATTTTCAGATTCCTGGCTTTAAAGGCACAGTGTGTGGGATTTGTTGTTTTCAGCGACATCTAGTGGTTGAGTGGTTGAATCATCCTC
>NW_013952852.1:221819-225356 GCF_001266775.1 Austrofundulus limnaeus | reverse complement strand
GTTTTTTATTATTGTCATTAGTGATTATCCCAATTTCGGCTAAAAGAATTGACAAAATCCTACACACTGTGCCTTCAAAAGCTACATTTTATCATCCTGATATTATTAGTAGATCCAGAGATATTATTTAATTGGTCTTGCTGGTTACATCCATCCATCCGTTTTCTGTACACRGTTATTCCTTTACAATAATACATAAATATTTGGTCTAAATCCTAATTTTATGTAATTTTAATGAGGATTTTTTTCATGTCATTTGAAAAAAGAATATTTGAATATTGAGATTTCTCAGCTGGAAAAAACCAAAGCGTTGATGGCTCACAGGGAAAAGCTCAACATTTTAAGGCGTTTTTCCTCAAAATCTGATTTTTGGTTACTAATGCTCAAAAAAGTGCTTCAATTTTTTTTTCCAGATAATATTTAAGATAGTTCATTGAAATGATGCATTGATAACACACTTTTTTGTTATATTTTGACAAAATTTAGTTTATACAAGCGTTTTAATAAAAACACTATCTGCCTATTTCTCCACAACTTTATCCTCGTTTCGATGTGATGGGTCACAAATTCTAAGATGTCTGTTTATAGGGATTTTTGTCGAAATGGTGTAATTTTACCACAATATCTCATGGACAGACAGATTTTATTGTAACTTTTGGAGCTGACTCGACTTAGCTGACCTCTGGGTCTCAAACCTCCTGCTAACAGACACATTTCCACACCGGTCTGTTGATCAAATCAGTTTTCTGCTGCTTCATTTGTTTGAGTCACGAGTCTAAAAAAAAAAAATCAAGTCTTTGTATCAAAGTTTTGYGGTTTCAGTTTGATCCTTATCAGAACTTTTATGACTTTCATCTAAACCTTAAGCCTTCCTCCGCGGTGCACTGCAAGAAAATCTCAAGAGTTGTTTTTGTTCTGAGACGATTTTACGGCTCCTTCCACTAAAATTGGGACAAAATGGACACGCTTTCGTCAAAAACTTCGGACAAATTTCGACAACTAGTTTTGAGGCTGTCTCTTCAAATCCAAAGAGACTCTTTCAGAGTGGTCCATTCTGGTTTGACAGAGGGGGTTTACGGCTATGTAGCTGCGCAGAAACTTTTTATTTACAAATGCATTAAAAGATGTGAACAAGAGAAGACTTGTCCATCCAGCCTTACATGTTGGACCCTGAGTCTGACCCAGAACCAGAGGACAGTAAAGACCACTAAATGTTAGTTGGTAAGTCCAGACCTTATTTAGAAATTCTGTGGTAAATAATTTGACAAAACAGTTCAGAAAATGTTATAGAAATTAAAGAAAACTGAAAAATATGACCCATACAGAATATCAAGATATCTACGCAGCACCAAGAGAGACTAAAATCAACTTTTCTGCTTCCTATAGACTCCAAGTCCACAAAAAACTGTTTTTTTACAGCCAAAAAATATATATTTTAATGAAAAACTATAAYACCACCCTTTCGTCAAAATGTTTTGACAGGTGGACACGCCCCTTTTTGATGACTATGGGACTGTGAGGACASGAGCAGATGTCTGGACATATCAGGAAGGGGGAGGGATTTCTTCTGGGGTATCTCCTTATAAGGCAAACAGGATTTCTCTTTAAACATTTTTATAAAATAGTAATTCTAGTGTTTCTACTAGTTTTAGATCCAGACATTTTGTTGGATTTCAGTTTATTCAACAAGAGCATCTTTTTAAAAGAATGGAAATTTATTTTATTGAAAAGCAATCATAAAATATTAGTACAGTAACAGTGTTCTGGTGATTACTGTAAGTTACTTTTATAAGCAGACGTCATGAGTTTTGTTGAATTTAAAGTTTATTTAACAAGACAGTTGTCAACAGTATTCATATTCATTACTTAAGTAGAAGTATAGATACTAAGGTTTAAAAATACTTTTTTTTGGAAGTAGAAGTATCAACTCAAGGTTTTTACTCAAGTAAAAATACAAGTTATGGTTTTAAGACTACTTAAAGTATAAAAGTAAAAGTAATGAAAACTTAAAAGTTACCATGGGCTTCATGTATCTGGATAAAGTTCTATTAATTTTTTCTGAACAAAGAAAAAATGGAAATAAAAACAAGTCAAAGTTAAATAGAAATTAAATACTTTTTGCATTTTCAAAAAAACGAGTAGAGCTAATTGAATTCAAATATAAGGAGTAGAAGTAAAAATAGGCTGAAAAACAACGACTCCACCAAAGTATCAATAACCAAAATTTCTACTTAAGTAATGTAACAAAGTATTTGTACTTACTCTGTTCAACAACAGTATTTGTTTTAAATAAATGAAAATAATTTTGTTGAATTTAAAAGTTATTCAATGAGAGCATCCTTTATACATGAATGGAAATTTATTTTATTGAAAAGCAATCATAAAATATTAAAAAAAGTGTTTCTGGTGATGAAGTTACTTTGACGTCACRAGTTTTTGTTGGGTTTAAGTTTATTCATTAAGAGTTTTATTTTTAACTGAACAGAAATTTTGTTTGAGTTTTAGAGAAMGTTTCAGAGAGAATAAGAGGAAGAAAATAATGTTAGTTTCTCACCCACAGATGTCTCCTCCAAACAATCCCTACAAGTTTGATCTGTTTCAGACCAGAGAACGTACAGCAGCCCCCTAATCCTCCCCCTGCTGTGACGTTACTGAGACCACCCCTTCTGAGACGTTTTATTACYTAATTCATYACATTTTTATTYMTATTTATTGTATAAATCCTGTTTTYAWATAGCTTCATATTAAATATACGTTGGGGAAAAAAATATCCCAGGATAATTGCATGATGTGTTGTTTCAATAAAACAACATTTCAGTGAAATTTRKCWTTGGGTGTCTTCTAGTTTTATTTTKAAAGTAAGATTGCTGCCTGCAGTGTATTTTATTTAGAAGAAAGCAAAGTGATAATCACTTCAACAAACATTTATCTTCTAATCCATACAGGCCTGCCTGTTTTATCTGTCATAAAATAAATTAAATTAAAATACTGGTAAAATATATTATTATATTGTGGTTGAAAGCTAAACAGATCGTTATTTGTCAGCTGGTTGTGAAAACTACTTTAGCAATTACCTCTTCCTGTTGAGAAAAYTCATCCTGTCTGGTTCTTGAGAGAATACGATGCAAGACGTCAGTCAGTCGACAAACCGCCCACTTTACCTTTGAAGGTCCAGTTGTAGTTTTATTTTATTTCATTTTTGATTGATTTTTTTTGTTCTACATTAGGAGTCCAGGTGCATTCAGCACCAACAATTATACTTAAACAGAACCAGAACATCCTCCAGTCTAACCAGTGGTGGAGAAAGTACTCAAACACTGTACTTAAGTAAAAGTACAGATAAACAGACAAACATGTACTCTAGTAAAAGTAAAAGTACCACATTAACATTTTACTTGAGTAAAAGTAAGTAAGTATTTGCTTTTAAGAATACTTAAAGTATTAAAAGTAAAAGCACGTATTCCCTAATGGTCTACAATATCATGAAGTGTTGCCTATAGTATGTATATTTTTACTACATCAATGGTGGCATTTTAG
>NW_013952852.1:219976-221529 GCF_001266775.1 Austrofundulus limnaeus | reverse complement strand
AAAACAAATGTAATGCGACGTGACATGAATGTAATTTGTAATTCAACACATTACAGAAAAGTAGTGGAGTAAAAGTAAAAAGTACCCATGATGAAATCTACTTACGTAAAGTACAGATACATGAAAAATGTACTTAAGCACAGTAACAAAGTACTTGTACTTAGTTACATCCCACCACTGAGTCTAAMACACACGGACCCGTACTGAACCTGAACCACAAGAACAACAGAGCCAGACCCGACTCCAGAGCGTCCGAGTCCGACTTTAAGAACCAAATCTAAAGAGTCAGTCTCAGAGCTGATTTATTTATTGATCCTGGATCACTTTTTTAGAAAACCCAGACAAGAACCGATCACTGACTTGGATTTCCTGTTCAAATATATATATTTTTCATGAAATATGAAGAAAAAAATGTGGAAAATCTTAAGTTTATATTTATCACATAACATTTTTTTGTTTGTTTTATGAAATAATCCAGTATTTTCATGTAGTAAATTAAAGATAAGCCGTTTCCCCTTTGTTCCACCTTTTCTTTGGTGATAAGTTAACACAGGTTAACTGAATTAAAAGCTAAATTTGATGATGTGAAGGCCACAGCCATGGATTCTAAGAGGAGGAGGCACTCACACTATACTTGTTGAGTTAGAAAGAAAACACAAAAGGAAAGTGCAGACAAGTGAAAAAGTTTGGGAGAACACCAAGACTCTCTCTCCATCTCATGCAGCCTGCATTCACTCTCATACTGACTGTGAAAAAAAAGGTTTATTTTCTCCAAAAGTCACACAATCAGCCTTTCTCATCCAAAATGGAAATAAAAAAAYAACTTATCATCCACCAGGCCCTTATTCTCAGTTTTATCTGAATTCTCAGGTTTTCTGTCTGACTTATTATTGAATACTAATAAAGTAATAATATTGGGAGATTTTAATGTAGATGATGTAAGTTATACCTTAAACAAAGCTRTTAGTAATTTGATAGAATCAATTGGTTTTATTCAAAATGTCCACAAATCGACTCATTCTCTTCATCACACTCTTGATCTGGTTCTGACAAATGTTATAGAGAGTAAGAATTTAATAATACATCTTCACAATCCTGTTCACTCTGACCATTTATTAACAACCTTTGAGTTTACATTAACTGACTACACAGCTACTGAGAGTAAATTTCATTATAATAGATGTTTATCAGAGAACGCTTCTTACAGAATAACAGAGAGCAGTAACCTGGATGATCTTATTGATAATATTACAGCTTTAATGCAAACCCCACTTGATCAAATTGCTCCTCTGAAAAAGAAAGCATTCGATAAGAGGAAGCCAACGTCTTGGTTTAATTCATGATTACGTCCTGATGCATCAGTAATCCAGGTGGGAAAAACAAAGTAGTTCCTCTGGATGGTTCTTCTTTAAAGAAACGCTTCGTCTCTCSTCCAAGAGACTTCTTCAGTCTGAGGAGTTTCAGGTGAACTCAGCCTTATAAGCTCCGCCTCCACATGGTGGACAAACAGGTTGGTCACATGAAAAAGAGGACCATCAGCCAAACAATAGATC
>NW_013952852.1:217698-218800 GCF_001266775.1 Austrofundulus limnaeus | reverse complement strand
TGTAAGGGGTCCCCAGAGCCAAAGGTTTTGAGAACCCCTGCTCTGTAGGGTAGCTGGACTCTCCCTCAGAGATCAGGTAAGTTCGGTTCTCCAGGAGGGACTCAGAGTAGATCCACATCCACCGGTAAGGATGACCCCYGGAYGCCTCCTTGGAGAGGTTTTCCAGGCATGTCCAGCAACGAGGAGACACTGATCCAGGACATGATAGACGGACTATGTCTCTTAGTCCAAGAAATGCTGCAAGAATTGACTCCCCCGACCTCCCTGGTCAAGGTGCTGTTCCTGATCATTGTTACTACTTTTAAAGGCCTAATAAACAGAATAGTTTTGATAATAAAAAGTTTTGCTGAATAACGCAAGACATCAACCAGTTTTACTGATGTTTTTTAAAAAAGCAAAAGAATAAACGTCACTTTAGATCATAAAGCACATGTTCGATTCTCTTGTGTTGCTTTCAGAGTTTCTTTAAAATAAATACCATCCACAGGACGACATGTATAACTAAAGATTTAAATACCACAGTTTGACCACAGTTAATCTATTCTGGTTTGTCGTTGCACAAAGTTACCCTCAGGTGGTCGAGTTTATCTGTAAGTAAAAGAAGTCGTGTGTGAGCACATCACGAAAGACTCACCGATCTCCCTCCGGTTCTCTCTGCAGCGCTTCTGAAACTGTCAGGCTGTGAGCAGAAACATGAAGGCTTGGTGTCACGATTCTGAAGAGCAGAGCAGGAGGTGAGGGGGTGAGGTGACAGTGGTCTCTGAACGAGCACAGGAAAAAAAAAAAACGACTTTCATATATGATGAATTAGAGCAGCCAGTGGTCGAAGCGCTCAGATGACGACAGCAGGAAAATCATCGTAAACTTCCAGTCAGAAAGAAACCAGAGACCAAAAATTAATCATTTCTCTAAAAACGAGGTGGGCTGGGAACTGGGGACSTTTTGAGTTGGCTTTTGTTACAGCTACAAATATAACAGATTGAAATATTTACAGATAAAACTCACAAAACAGAAACATGTAGATATGAGTATCAGGGTAAAGCTATTTATTTTTTATTAAACTACTGCAGTTACAAAGTGAAAAAAAAAATACAAATGAAAA
>NW_013952852.1:215131-216555 GCF_001266775.1 Austrofundulus limnaeus | reverse complement strand
AAAAAAAGAAAGAAAATGAAAAAAGAGTCTCACCCAAGCTACTATTCCTCTCTTTGATTTGCAGGTGTAGCCTCAGCTTGCTCATGCTCCTGGTGCGTTTAAAGACGGCTCAGAAAAACAAGTTATTTCTCAAATGATGATGGGAACAATACAATCTGTAATTATATATGCCATTTAATGGACATATTTTAATCTAAACAAAAGCATAAAGCTGGATTATTTTACTGTCCTCCTTTATCATCTTTTTATTATTGTTCTAGACAATATGGTTATTCACGCTTTGTTATTCTCTGATTTTACTAAATGCAGCTAAACGCCTTCTGCTGGAACAAACCATTTTCTGCAGAAACAGAGGGGTGTTCAGTAAATATGGTGCTTTTCCTTTTGTGATGGGAGAGGTAACATACAGTTTTAGCAAACTACAAATTTGCTGTTTAGCATCGTCTTTAATATTCTCTAGATTTTTCTTGGATCAATAAAGTTTTTTTGAATTTGAATTTGTTTGTTAGCGATCAAGCTAGCTAGACTCAGAGTGGTACCAACAGCGGCTGTGGGATCCAGCGCTTAAAATCAGAAACCAATGTGTTTTTTTTTTTCTCTCTCCAGTAGGGAGGGATGTGTTGAAGGTTAAAAGATGTGGAGACAAGTCACAGAGCTACTGGAGGCTAAAGTGGAAGAAATGGTGGAGATGTTTGAAAGAACAACCAGCAGAAACGAGGAGGAACTGTTGAGTTTTGGTGAAACTGACCTACAGAACAGCCAACAACAACAACCGGCCATATTAGGTTTGTATTTTTCTTTTGACTTGTTTCTCTCCAGTGTATTTTTTTTTGATACTGTAGTGTAGTTACTGTTTTCTGCTAGCTAACACAGTTAGCTTCATAAAATAACTTGTGTAAGAGTCGTGGGTTTAGCTTTAGCATGCTAACTGATAGGCCACAAGTTGTAAGTGTGACTTTTTGATCAAATTAAACTAAGTTTCTGGTTTTATTTTTTTTAAAAAAAGAAACAATTTACAACCTAAAGTGTCACATTTATTATAAAGGATTTCAGCATTGGAGCTACCAGCTCCCAATTTGAACTACTAACAATTTAACACAACACAATGTTTAACAAATGATTCAAATTTATAATCTGATAAATGTATTTGTAATAAGTGTGATAATTAAAAGCATCAAACTTAAGCACAGAAATTCACCTTACATAAATCCATTCAGAAGCATCATTATAGCAGACTGAATTTTAAAGGTTCTGGATTTAATGAAAAGTTTTAAAGTGATGACTGAAACTTCAAGCAGCTCATTCAGAAACTTTGCAGGTTTTATTTTTTTAGCCACTTCAGTAGAAAGCAGAACTGGATATTAGTTTCTTATGGTGCGTTCACACCGAACGCGATTTCAGCATCAGGAGCAGCAGGTTTACAT
>NW_013952852.1:212188-214270 GCF_001266775.1 Austrofundulus limnaeus | reverse complement strand
GGTTTAAAGTGATGACTGAAACTTCAACCAGCTCATTCAGAAACTTTGCAGCCGTCACAGTAAAAGCTTGGTCACCTTTGGTTTTTCACCAAGTTTCAGGCACAGATAAGATTCCTCCAGCTGGTTCCTCTCAGAGACCCTGGAGGTTGTTCTTATAGGAGGAGCTCAGATATTCTTTATAGCTGGAAGAAAGTTTGTTCAAAGTTTTCAGTCATCAGGAAACATTTAAAATCATTCAGTTTAGTTTTAGTTTCAGGTTTTCTGACATCAAGCATTTGATGTTTTGACAGTGAAGCTGTGAACTTAATAAAAACACAAGTGAATTGTTCATGGTGTTCATGTTTTCAGTGCTTCCTGCAGATGTTCAACAGCTGGTGTTGATTCCAGAAGAGGCTCCTGAACAATGGAGGTCTGGTGTGGACCAACAAAACCCACAGCCCCTCCACATAAAGGAGGAGGAGGAGGAGGAGCCCTGCACCAGTCTGAAGGAAGAGCAGCTCAGTGTGAAAGAGGAGACTGATGCCACCAGGTCTCCCTCCACTGCAGTTGCTTTGAAGAGTGGTGATGATGATGAAGATAAACCTCTGCTGTCTCAGCTTCATCAACACCAAGTGGAAGACAGAGATCCTCCAACCTGCAGCTCATCTGACCTGATGGAAACAGCCACTGGTGGAGAAGACTGTGGAGGAGCCAAGAGAAGGAAGCAAGATCTGAATCCTTATGAAAATGATTTAGACTCTTCACAGACTGAAGACAGTGATGATGATGGTGATGATGATGATGATGGTGATGAGGATAAACAGCTTCATCAACACCAAAATGGAAGACAGAGATCATCCAACCTGCAGCTCATCTGACTGGATGGAACCAGTGACTGATGGAGAGGATGATGAAGGACCAGAAACTACCGTCCTCACATCTGAATACAGATGAAGACGATTCCAACTCTCCAGGGACTGAGGGAAATGATGATGATGATGGTGGGAACAATCCTGATTTTCAGCTTAAACTTAAATCAGATTTTGGATCAAAAACTGAAAACAGCTTCAAAGGCTGGAAGCGCAGGCTTCCTAAGTCAAGAGTAAAGAGCATCAACAAATCTGTGAGCTGCTCTGAGAGACACATGAAAAGTGAGTCAAAAATGAAGTCTTCCAGTGTTTCAGTTACTAAGAAATGTTCAAAAGTAGAAAAAAAAGTACCTTCTCTCAGTAAAGTCCAGACAGTACAGAAATCATTTAGATGTGACGAATGTGGCAAAAGATTTACTAGTAAAGCAAATCTGAACACATACAAAAATCCACAGAGGAGAGAAACCGTTTGGTTGTGAACTTTGTGGACATAAATTAAGTCAAAAATCACACCTAAACAGACACATGAAGATCCACACAGGACAGAAACCATTCGCCTGTGATGTTTGTGAACAAAGATTTAACCAAAAATCACATTTAAACACACACATGAGGATCCACACAGGACAGAAACCATTTGCTTGTGATGTTTGTGAACAAAGATTTAGCCAAAAATCACATTTAAACACACACATGAGGATCCACACAGGACAGAAACCATTTGCCTGTGATGTTTGTGAACAAAGATTTAGAGTTAAATCACACTTAAACAGACACATGAAGATCCACACCAGAAAGAAAGCAGTGGTTTCCAAAGACTCCTAGAACACAGAGAAGTCAAACAGGAGGAAAAGTTGAGATGTGAACATTAAGAAATGTCCTGAAAACATAAGAGTTCACAAACACATTTGAAACAAAGTTTTTTTGACATCAGTATTTGAATAAATGAACTCTGTTTTTTTTTTATATACAGTATATGTTAGAGAATCAGTTTTCAGAATGTTCCTGTTCTTGTTTTACCAAATTGTTTAATGTTCATGTTTATCTTCTTTTAACAAATTGTTTAATGTTCCTGTTCTTGTTTTACCAAATTGTTTAATGTTCATGTTTATCTTCTTTTAACAAATTGTTTAATGTTCCTGTTCTTGTTTTAACAAATTGTTTAATGTTCATGTTTATCTTCTTTTAACAAATTGTTTAATGTTCCTGTTCTTGTTTTAACAAATTGTTTAAT
>NW_013952852.1:208651-211230 GCF_001266775.1 Austrofundulus limnaeus | reverse complement strand
CAATATGTCGTATATATGTTTTCTAATAAGAGAAATAATTTATAGTTATTGATGTGTAAACTTCTATTTTACTCAGCTAACAGCTCAGATTAGAGCTTAAACCCTTAAAAACCCCTAAATAATCTCACTTTGATCTCAGGTGCGGTTGTGGAAGAGGGGGGTCGGGTCAAATCGATCGAATCGCCATAAATCTGCTGATTTATGCTCCAAGTTGTCGACATGGTTATATTTATACTTTTGCGGTATAATATATACAATGTTAATCTTTTCAAAARTGTTTTGCACTTGTGACTTTTTTTCTCAGACGGTTGTGTGTAGTAGAAGGTAATAGGGGATTAGATTGTTTGAAATTATTATAATTATTTAGAAAACATTTCTTTTTGCCTAAAACATTTATCCTGTGTTTTATCATAAAACTATTAAACAGACAGGGCGTTTCAAATAAAAAGTATCAGTAATAGCAATACTAGGTTAGTAAAAATATAGCTGTGATGAGCCAGGCTTTTATTTTGAAGTCTATCTCAGGTCTCCTGAACATACAAAAGTTTAATTAAAGAAGATATGAAATCTAAAAAAGTCCAGTGACCATGATGGAAACATAAAAATCAAAGCATTTTACAGGAAGGCCTTTATTTAGGAGGGGTGAAAAGATACAAAGAGTACTTCCTGTTTGAAAAAAACCCCTTCTGATCTCAGATACAATCCATCTATCCTTCCATCTATCCATCCACATACATCAACTTGTACTGATTGTCCGTAAGTTATAAGGATTTTACGTCAGGTATACGGACGTATAGAGCAATCTCACAGATTTTTTTCAAAACCTCATTTTCAAATTTATCTAACATGTCAGAGGCTGTAGGATGATTTAAAAAACAATAAATAACACCAAACAGCCATCTTCCAACCTGTTCTAGAAATAAGTTTTGAACTTTTTCCGTTCTCCTTTCCTCCTGCTTTGCAGCGGGTGCGAGTTTTTGAGGCTCTTTATACAGGTAAACGTCGAAGAGGTTGACATGTACTGTTTGCATCCATCCATTCTGATGACTCTAAAGCAGCCAAAGTGTTTTTTCTGATTCTTGTTTCCTTGTTCTTCAGTTTCTGGTTCTTATTAGAAAGCTCAAAAGGAAAAAAAAAATTGTANTATCCTATCCTATCCTATCCTATCCTATCCTATCCTATCTTATCCAATCCTATCCTATCCTTTTGTTGTCAGTGGGCAGATGACTCTGACCCAACCTGTTGCCTACAATAACTGAAAAACTTTTTGCATCCTGTCTTTATTAGCAGTAAGACTTTTGTTTTGCCAGGGACTGGACTCGTTCACAAACACACCCATCTGGCGCAGCATGGCCTTTGGAATGGGATGGGCATGACGGGACACGTACAGCTCCCTCAGACTTTGGTCCATAGGCGATGGTTTATAGTCTGAGCACGAGGCGCCGCTCAGGCTCGGAGCGCACGTCACGTCCCACTTGTAGAACAGCTGACCGTGGTTCAAATTACAGAGATCCGATTTAACGCCTGGAGTCAAAACCTGGTTACACGTCCCCAGCAGGTCATCATCCCAGCCACTGTCCTGATCCCAAACTTGAAATTTCACTGTATTCACTGAAGACAGGTCCTGCTGACCCAGGTCCACGACCATGTTCCAGTGTGGGCTGCTGTTGTTGTTAATGACCGGAGAACGGCGTTCATTGCGGTTGAAAAAGACCTTCACATAGCCATCTGTGGAAGTGAAGTAGTCCCCCCACAGACCAGAGGCTCTCTCTACCGTAACGATGACCCGGGCCATGCCTTTGCGAGTCGGGCAGCAGTCCGGGTTCACGGCGGGGTTGTTGTGGCACTGGCAGACGCAGGAATCCCTCGAGTCGCTTCTGATCCCCGTTTGACAGCGCCCGCTACAGTTTCTCAGCAGTCCCTTCTCCAGGATGTAGTGACTGATGGCCGAGCGCAGGTTCTGCCGCGTCGTCGTTTCGGCCGGCATCAGTTCGTGCAGGGAGTCGAGGGAGTACGAGATGATGTCAGGATTCTCAGGTATCGTGTTGATCCAGTCCTTATAGGCAGACGGGTTTTTATCAGCAGAGAAGAGAAGGTCTGAGTCTGTGGTCCTGCCCCCCTTTATTTCTGTAAACCTGTTAAAGAAGGAAGTGCTGATCAGCTGATTGATTATTAAAGGGATCCACGATTAGTTGTAACATTAGACTTTATTTGATAAACATTTAATTTTAACTGTAAAATAAACACTGTGAAATACTGTAGGCTGTTTAGTAAAATTTTAAAAATATATTTTAACACAGGTAGAGCCATTTTATTTACACACAAAGCATTCTGGGTAAATGATGACATGGATAGGTCCTCGGTGCGAGGCTGCTAGCGAGCTGTATCCACCCTGAAGGTTAATCTTGGACAATATCTGATGATCGACTCTTTTAAATGAAACCAGTGAGGAGAAGGTAGAAATGACTCAGCCTGGAACTGAAAATATGGATGGAGGACAACAGGTTAGCTTGTTTGTCTCTCTGTCATGTGGATGGAGGACCTCAGTGACGAGAGGAGAACGTGTAGCGCTGAGCTAA
>NW_013952852.1:206975-208228 GCF_001266775.1 Austrofundulus limnaeus | reverse complement strand
GTTAGCTCAGCGCTACACATTCTCCTCTCGTCACTGAGGTCCTCCATCCACATGACAGAGAGGGGAACAAACAAGCTAACCTGTTGTCCTCCATCCATATTTTCAGTTCCAGGCTGAGTCATTTCTACCTTCTCCTCTCTGTCAACGCTCTCTGGTTTCATTTAAAAGAGTCGATCATCAGATATTGTCCAAGATTAACCTTCAGGGTGGATACAGCTCGCTAGCAGCCTCGCACCGAGGACCTATCCATGTCATCATTTACCCAGAATGCTTTGCGTGTAAATAAAATGGCTCCGTCTGTGTAAAACATTTTTAAAATTTAGTATAAGATTATAAAAACCAAGCAGCCTACAGTATTTTTACAGTCTTTACAGTTAAAATATATGTTTATCAAATAAAGTCTAATGTTACAACTAATCATGGATCCCTTTTAAAAACCAAATCAAGGTCCGTCACAATGAAGTTCTGTTGCCCTTGAGTCAAAATGACCCACGAGGCCTAGTGAAAATAACACGTRACTTACCTGTCATTGAAGAGGCTGGAGAACGCTGACTTGCTGTCGGACTTCTGGATGTCCTTCTTGCAGTGTTTGGTCTGAGTCGTTATCGTGGCTCTGTAGCTGGCGGACGCCTCAACTTCGAGGCACATCTGCACCTCGTCCACGCTGAGCCCCTGCAGGCTGGCCTGGCACTGACGGATGCTGGTGACGGACCGAATGTCTCCCCCGACGTTCACCTACGGCGGCACGAATTTTAAACACGTTTGAGATCGACGTCACTCTTTAAAACACAGCTGTTTGTCCCGTCGTCTTTCTGAGAGTCACCTTGGTGATGTAATGGGTGCCAAAGCTGTCGATCAGTTTGTAAAACTGCTGCTTGGTTTCTGGGCTGTAGACTTTGGGAAGACGTTGCACCGCTTTCCTGAATTCGTTGTGCAGCTTGGGAGAGTTGGACACTCTGTAGCTGATTTCAGAAAAAACAGACGGCAGAGAAAATACACGAGTCTGCTACTGAAATATGACATCACCTTTTCTCTATAGACAAAGTCATGAGCAGAGTTTTGAAGTAACTAAGTACAAATACTTTATTACTGTACTTAAGTAAAATTTTTGGGTATCTGTACTTTACTTGAGTAATTATTTTTCAGCGTACCTTTTACCTGTACTCCTTACATTAAAAAAAGACAAGAAGTAGAAAGTTAACTTTTTTTTTCATTTTTGCTTGTTTTCATTCCAGGTTGTTTATTATAATAAA
>NW_013952852.1:199611-206732 GCF_001266775.1 Austrofundulus limnaeus | reverse complement strand
ATCCTAAATTTAACAAATTAATTATTTTAATACGATATAATCATTTTTGCATTTTTTGGGGGGAGGTCACCTCCTCATAAATGTCAGTAAAGAAAATCTAACTGCTCATTTTAAATCAATACTTTTACTTTTAATACTTAAGTACAAAAAAATAACTGATACTTTATTAAGYCTTGTACTCAAGTAATTTTCCTGAAGCAGACTTAACTTTTACCAAAGTATATTTTTGGTAAGATACTTGTACTTTTACTAAAGTATCACTTTGTGGTACTTTATACAACACTGCTCATGAGACAGTTTTCAACTTGACTGGGAATCTTGTGGTGTTTTCTTCTCATTACGCCCCTGAAGACACAGAGGAATGTGGGGGAAAAAAAACAACCTCATTTTCTTACCTGTAGTACTTGCAGGACATGCTGAGGCTTGAAAAACTGAACTTGTCGTTCTTTGTTTTCTCCATGGAGTACTCGGCCAGCTTGGAGTTGGTTCCCGCCAGCATCAGGGAGGCGCCTGTTTTTAAAGTTTGTAACTCCAAACCTACTTTCCAGTTGTTCTCGACAGAAGAGGAGCTGGAGCTGACCAGGGACTCGCTGGATTTGTGGAGTTTGGAGGACACTGAAGCGCTGCAGGACTGCTTGGCCCTCCAGTCCACCACGGACAGGGGCAGCTTCTGCTTCCTGTTCTCCATGTAGGGGTTGCTGCACAGGGTGCAGGTTTTATCCTTACGCCTCCACTGGTTCATGTCGAGCACGTACGCTCCTTTACGCTCCATCTTGGTGATGTCGAAGCCCTCGCCAGCTAAATTAGACCCTGGAACAAACTCTGCTTCCTGACACTCTTTGGCTTTCCCCTCTGTGCACAGCTGGTCCGTGCACTGAGGGGAGAACAGAAGGAGGCCCATGCAGATATGAACCACGAGCATGTTCCTGTTGTTCAGATGAATGTAGACTGGAAACAAAACAAAAAATTAGATAAATGTACTGCTTGTGTCAAAATTGACAATATCAAAAATGATTTATTTTTCTTTATTAAAGATTAATTTTTAACAATAAGCAAAAGTTTTGATCCGTTTTCTGTATGTATAGTGAAAATATTCACCCATTTTAAAATGTAGGTTGATGTCTGGAGTAGGAATGTGTGATATGGCAAAAAATTCATATCACGATATACATTATGATGGGTGGCGGTAATAATATACTGTATATATTGTCTGTTTTCCTGTTTCCGGGTCATAATCTGAGACCGAGACCACACAGTTTCCACTTTGTTTATTTCCCACATCACTGCCCTGGCGAAAAGGCTAGCCACGACAGGTGGTAAAACAAATTGCTTGTATTTATTCCTTTCTAKACACTTTGGACGCGCCGTCACGTAAACATGTAAACAGTTTGGCGTTCATTTTCACACACCTGAACCAGGTCCGGATAAGTTATGTTTTTTTTCCCTCCTCATTTGCGCTCTCAGCCAGGCTGTTTCCCGCTTCCTCTGTTTTGACTCCAGCCGGTTACGTCATCAAAAAGAATTGCGCGGTTGGCCAGTAGACTACAGATCTCTATCATATGACAAATTTATATCGTTTCTACCGTATATCGTTTATATCGCGCATTCCTAATCTGGAGGTTATTTAAGGACCTCTTCTTGGTGTTTCATGACCCAAACTTGGGCCTGGACCCCAACTTTAAGAACCAATGTGATCAGATACTCTCAATACATTCTATTTTATAGCTGAAGTTTTTAAAACGACCGTTACTGTTAATAGACCAACCATGTKTTGTGTATTTTACTCAAAATCACTTGGTTTTAGTTAGTAATTATTTAATATTTTTGCTCCAAACACAGGACCAACTTGTGCTTCTCTCAAGGCGCTTATTTCATCTTTTATTCATGCAGCGTTAATTAATAAAACTTAACAATAAACTGTTTAAAATCGGAAAAATTAGTGTTAATGTGTGCTTAAATGAGCTTCCGATATTAAACTGTTGCCCTTTCAAAATTTTTGATAAAAAAATAAAGAACGACAGTTATTAATAGTGAATAAAAGATTACTCACCCTTGAGCGCTACAACCAAAATAAATATATAAATAAATAACAATAATAACTCTAATGGTTTAAMTACCATGTTTTTTCAGATTGTCACACAAAATACCAGCAGCAGAGAAGTGTTACCCCAAATAAAGCTGGTTTAAATATACAAACATCATTAATAAACCAAGGAAAACATATTTTGGCACAATTTACTGCTGCAGTCATTCTGAGCGTGGAGTGGTGTTGCATGAATTCTGATGGTAAAGCTGAGCTCACTGCTGACCACATACTTCATATTCCTTTCAAATATAAAATAAAAATATGATGGCAGAACAAAGTGAGTTGTTTCTCTTTCTTTGTAATATTCAGGAGGGCAGGGGGCTGGTGTTTCAAAATGACTGTCCATGGTCAATGTGCTCCTGAATGCAGAGAGTTTTATGTCTAATAAATACAAATCTTGGGTAAATGTTTTTCTAAATTCAAAATTTAGCTACTGTAATGTGCTTCTCTAGAAACACGGTTTTATTTCTAACTTTGAAATGAACAGATTTGACAACTAAAACTAACTGCAACAGCTCATTTTTAAATTTCAGCTACAGTTTTCTTTCACTTTCATTTATTTTTGTCAGGCAGAATTTCTATTTTAAAAACAATGTGGTTACAGCCAGGTATCTAAAAACACTTGATTTATTTTTACCCTACTGCCAGGAAACAATTCTTCCTGGCGTCCCCCAAGGCTCTGTCATTGAGCTTCTTTTATTTAATGCATTTAACTGCTTAATTCACGTTTCTAATTTCAACATCTCAGATAAGTGTGAAAACAAGTTTAAATTCCTATTTTAAACGTACATTATGGTTGCAGTACCTTGTTATTACGTRGTTATAAAAGAAGTGTTATTTGAAATGTCTCAGAAGCACGCTGACCCAGACTTACCTTTTGTCAGAGATGTTTTTCTGCTGCTGCATGAATCAGATTGTGAGCATCTGCGTTGAAGTTTAGTCTTTTAAGAACAAAGCAGCAGGGATGAACCGGATGAACGTAAGCCTCTTGGTTGGCTGAGCAGTGAGGTGTTAGTTTTCCCACCTTCACACCTGGGTTTTGTCTGTGGCTGTACGTGAGAATATGGGGGGCTTTTTAAATAAATATTTTTGAGGTGTATGGAAAATGCAGTATTGTCAGTGACACCGTGGTATTGTTGTGATCTGTGTTTATTCAGCATTGAGCTGTCTGATTTCAAAATATTTTTCATGTTTATTGTGTGTGTGTTTAGTTGCTACCCTGTGTTTCTGTTCCAACCTCTTTCAACCGTGACAGCTGTATGTTTGTGTATAAAAGTCAACAAAAAAGGCATCTGTAAAAGACCCAAAAAGTAGACTTAAATACTGACTTTGAATACTAAATTGTGATTAACATCTTTTAATTTTGAGATGCCGTCACAATAATAAGATTTGAAGGCCTATTGAAACAGTATGACAAAATCGTATTGTTTTGACTTAGAGGAACTTTAATTGTTTTTTAAGACTGGCAGAGATGGTCTTCCATATTTCTTGGCTCTTATTGTATGAACTGATTAGGAGTTTACAACAGTGAACACTCAAGAAATTCAAATAAATAATACAGTTGTATTAATATAAATCAATACAAATGATATACAGTTTAATTTGAATTAGCGTTTATTATTTATTGTGATCCAAAGGGGTCTTTTGGGTTTACTTTGCATCTTTTGATGGCTTTTATTTTGTCATTTTGGGTAACTTTGCAGTGATTTTGAGCATCTACTTCACCTTTTAAGTGCTTCAGTTTATTTCAAAGTTTTATATATATACTATAATAATTATATGAGCATTTCAAACTGTTTTTGTTGTTTTCAAGGTTTCTTGTCCAAATATGAAGCAAATCAGTGTTTCTGGCATGTTCCACGATCCGTGTTTTATTTTGAAAGCGCAAACCGGAAGTTTCTGTTCCATTAGCTTAGCTTGACGATTCGAGGCGATGCAGGGGGACTCAAGGCCGACAAAGAGGGATCCACTAAACGAGGAGTACCGTAAGGTGGACATGATAGTAGTGGATGAATGGGTCTGAGCGGCCCAGACGGACAGAACCGAACGGACCGGGACTCGGGTTTTGGGGCGGAAGCCGACTCGAACATATGTTTCCTCCGCCTTCTCCTCGTTCGCCGGACGCTGGTTGCCGCCTGCCCGGCTTGCTGCTGCTAAACCGAACCACTAGTCCTTGAAAACACCCCGGTTCGAGAAAAAAAAAAAGGAAAAAAATCTCTGCTCTCATTTTGTTTCCTGAACGCGTCTCCACGGATATCCATCAACCGAAGGACGGAGGAGAACCTTGTCCCCGGTTACAGTCCGGTCCTGACGGTCGGGATCCAGCTAGCATCCTCCTCCTCTCTCTGGAGCCGCAGCATCATCATCATCATCGCCGTTCTGGGACGACTCGGTTCTGCCGCACCTGTCCGAAGGAGCCTTGAATTAAAGTGACGAGACATGGCGAGGAAGGTTCCGTTCCTCCTGCTTCGAGGTGCCGCGCGAACATGTCGCGGATGCCGAACCAGCGTGTAATGAGCGTCCCGAGCAGCGTGCACCATGAGTCCGGCCGCCCGCGCCCGCGTCCAGCCCTGCGGATGACACTCGCACCGGCACCGGGCGTTCGGAACCAACAGCGGCGGCGCGGCGATGCTCTCCCGTAAGGTCCTGGTCACCATCGTCCTCCTGAACGTGTACGTGGGCGTGCATTCCGGGTTCTACCTGTTCGGCGGCGTCCTCCTGACGGCCCTGTTCGCCATGGCGTTCCTGAACGGACCCAGGCTGCTGGACTGGGCCAGCTCCCCTCCGCACCTGCAGTTCAATAAGTACGTCCTGACCGGGTACCGGCCCATCTCCTCCGTGCAGGACTGCGTCAGGAGCCTGTTCTACCTGCACAACGAGCTGGGGAACATTTACACCCACGGTGAGTCCAAATCAGAACCTGTCAGAACCTCAACTTTTGCAAGCGGAACGGGCGACCATGTTTTTGCACGTGTTAGCAAAATATCTCGTGAGCCTTTTGATGGATTTTTATGAAACTCACAGGAACTAATCTTTGAATGCACAAATACAACTGATTAACTTTTGGGGCCAAGCTGATTCAAGATGGCCGCCAGAGCCAACTTATCCTACAAAACTCAAAAGTCTGTATACTCAGTCATTATTTACAGATATTTAGCTGAAATTTGGTGTGGTAGTAGCTGAGACTGATCCCTAACACATACTCTAAGTGCTGCAACTAGTTACTGGTAGCTTACTGGTAAATCTCTGCTTTTAACTATTGGGAGTTAACTCTTGTCTGTTAGCAAAATATCTCATGAAGCCATAGATATATTTTAATGAAACTACCAGGAAGTAAACTCTGGAGGTGCACCTACAGCTGATTAACCTTTGGAGCCAACCTGATTCAAMATGGCCGCCAGAGCCAACATGATAAGGGGCTATGTTAACGAGCTATAGTTTAGTGTGGTAGTAGRTGAGCATCATCCTCAGTGCTCCAACAGATGAGATTCGATGTAACATCGTTTATAAAGGTMGACCATAATGGTAATAACGCAGACAATTTTCAGTACTTGGTCTTTAATTTAACTGAAACAAATTAAGTGAATGAAATATATATATAGTTTAATTTCTTACACAACTCAGCCTTCCTCTGTCTCATCTTCATCTCCTCCAGGAAGCCAAAACACAAATATATTTAAATTTCAGTAAAATCATCATCAAATTTATTTATGAAGCACATTTAAAAGCAAGTTGCTGAACACAAAAGGAAAAAAGTTAATATAAACAGCAAAAAATCATTATATAAGAAAAATAAACAGGAAATAAATCACACAAAAGTCAGAGAAAAGATGTGATTTTAAAAAGATTTAAAAACAGGAAGTGAAAATGATAAAATAGTAAATCTTCCTCATGTAAGAAGCTGTCAGTACATTCAATTAACCAGTTTAGTGTTGAAATATTAGTTTGATTTGCCTCAGATAGATCATGAAAGTGGTGAAATTTTTTAATACATCTTAATAATTGGTACATTTAAATGTGTTAAAACATGCACAGTTTTAATGCAGGGATTTTACTCTTTACGTTTTTTTAAATAAAATAAAATAAAGTTCTTTTCTTATTTCCCACATCTTTCCAAAAGCTACTTAATTCTTAATTACACTTAAAAGTCTCTAATATAATTATTAATAACTAATCAATGCAGGATAATTTGAAAAGTAAAGTATTAATATTTGCAGCTTCAGACCTTATTTTATTTGAAACAGTTTAATTATTTGTACTTTTTGTGTAAAAAAAAAAAAAAGAAAGAAAGAGACAAACGGTGCTGTTCTCTGATTGGTCGGACCCGGCTGACCGTTTTGCATCAGAGCTGCTGAATTCAAAACTTCGACAGAGAATTTACAAAGATGTAAAGCTGGTCATTTTATTAATAAATTTAAGTATTCTCCTTGAAGAATGCTTACTAAACTCTTATTATTTTATTCTTATTATCCCCCAGGCACAAAACACATTTCATGTTTCTATTTTCCTCTAAACGTGCAGCTGCTGCTGCTCCTGGTCCCAAATGAAAACACCTAAAATAGATTTGACTTTAAATAGATTTTACAGCTGATGGCAACAAATGTCTGACCTGCCCGGAACAAACACCTCCAATCTTTGGAGGAGAGAGAGAGACGCTGCGGGTCAAACGAGGAGAAACCAGAACTTTCTGCCAAAACACAGCAAATTTAAAATGACCAGAACAACTAAGATTAGCTAAAACAGATGCTCAAAGCTAAGACCAGGAAGTATCAAAGTTAGAAAAGCTAAAAGTCTTAGCCGTAACGTGCTGAACGAGCTGAAGGTTTTGARACCTTAATGAGCGAAACAGCTGAAAGTTTGTTAAGAGTCCGAATGGAAGAAGCTATAAACAGAAAAGAAAAAATGCTGACTCAGCATTCACACGATAACAGCTGTTTTCAGATAAGATTTAATAGCTGGAGTTGTGCTGTGCAGCAGTGAGTCCTCTGTGTGTGTGTGTGTGTGTGTGTGTGTGTGTGTGTGTGTGTGTGTGTGT
>NW_013952852.1:196158-197810 GCF_001266775.1 Austrofundulus limnaeus | reverse complement strand
CACAGACACTTTAAAGTCTCCTCTAAGAATATTACTTGAGTAAAAGTCTTAAAGTAGAGTATCTGATTTATTTTGTACTCAAGTATTAAAAGTAAAAATACTGAGTAATAACAAGAGGTTAGATTTTCCAAATACATTTTTAAAGGTGTGCAGCTGTGATGGATTGTGTACAAACTAATGTGTGTCAGAATAATATACTTCTCATCCAATCACAATTAAACTCAAAGGCACAGTTTATTGGGGTAGAATTTTTTTAAACAATAACGAGCCGGAATGAAATAGGAGTAGCGACTTTCTACTTCTTACTTTTTTTAAAAAATGTAGTGAGTAGAATGTAAAAAGTTGGCTGAAATAAATTCACTCAAGTAAAGTACAGATAGCCAAAATTTCTACTTAAGTACAGTAACAAAGTATTTGTACTTAGTTATTTTACAACTCTGTGCAGGAGCAACGATCCATTCAGGATAAAAATCACAATGATGTCATTATAACCCCACAAACAACGCGGGGGCCATATTGTTTTTTTGTTTTGTTTTTGTTTTGTTTTTTCAGTGATTTTTGGTCAACTGTAGCACAGAAACGGCTGCACTGATTACCATGAAATTTGGCAGGGATGTAGATGTTTCCGGCCTACACTGAGCCAGCCAACGGTTTTACGATAGACCCCATATTTGAGGAGGGGGCTCCTTCTAAAAAGGGGGTGTCTGGACTTACAAAAATGCTTATAACTCAAAAACTATTCAACATAGGAGCTTCAGATTTTTTTTTTTTTTGTTGTTTAGCTCTGATGAAGGGCTGTCCACCAATGAGTCCCCCCCCCCAAAACAATAAACTTGTTCTGGTGAGTTCTGGTTAATTGTGCGGGGGACATATAAGCAGTATCTAGTTCCATGTGGCTTCATTAGYCCCACTTCCTGTTTTCACAGCTTCTCTTCTGTAAAGTCCTGCCGTTTTGTATCGATGTCTTCTGCGTTCTGATTGTCCTCCGTCCGTTCTCAGGGGCGCTCCCCATCGTCTACATCACGCTCTTCTGCTACCCCTTGGTCCGGACCGTGTCCCTGCTGGTCTACATCCTGCTGTCCACGCACGCCATCTACTGCGCGGTCACGGCCCGCAGCAGCGTGCGGCGCATGCGCTCCTTCGCCTGGCAGGCGCTGTTCCGCTTCTCCTTCTTCCTGCTGCGCTGGGTGGGCGTGGGCAGCGGCAGCCCCACCTCGCTGGGGCACTTCCTCATGATGGACGCGTTGGCCGTGCTGGGCGGGGTCATCAACATCGCGCGCATCCCGGAGCGCTTCCGGCCGGGCCTCTTCGACTACTGGTGCAACAGCCACCAGATCATGCACGTGCTGGTGGTGGGCTCCATCCTCTACCTGCACTGGGGGGTRCTGGACGACCTACTGTGGATCAACAGCTACAACTGTCCCTCTGACTGACCCCCACCACAGCCCCCGTCCCCTGGACCGGAAGCGCCGGGACGTGAAACTGAAGGACCTCTGCAGGGGGCGGGGGCTGGGGGTCTCTGCATGTGTTCACCTCATGCTCCCAAACTCAGAAGTCTTCATCCATCCTGAAACTTTGCAGACAGAAGTATGTCGTTACGCACTCAGTGACTGGACTAACACACACACACACACACACACACACACACACAC
>NW_013952852.1:188959-194633 GCF_001266775.1 Austrofundulus limnaeus | reverse complement strand
ATGTGTTTTGGGGTTTGAAAGCCACTGGGACATCATGTTTAGAAAATAAACGTCTCAGTTCCTCCGAAACACCCGCAACATAGGCGATGATGTAATTTAGTTCGGCCAGTAGCTGCCGTCCTGACCGCTGGAGCAGAACTGATGAGTTTTCTTTAAAGATATGTCTTTAAAAGAATCATGTAAATCTAGTTTTATGTATTTCTTGTCTCGTTGAGCCATGGGGGGTGGAGGGGGGGTCGCAGCCTGAACCGTTTGAGAACCACTGCTCTGCTCGCAGCTCGTCTCTGGGATTAACAGAAGTGGAGTTTTAGTATCAGACGCTCTCAGATGTCACAGTTGCCACCTATGCAGCACATCCATATCCTGACTCCTCCACGCCACTCAGACACCCTCACGTCTCCTTTTTTCACCCGACCCGTCAGCGTGCGAGGCGCTGCGTGGAGCCGAGCGACGGACCGGACCGTTTGTTGTTCCTCCGCCTCTTTCTGTGAGTTCTTCACCTGTTAGAGATGCAGGGCGAGGGGTTCGTTCCTCAGCTCAGCAGCGGGGTCACCTCCAACAGCTTCGACTAACTGCAGTTCTCTGGCTTTACGTCAGCTGATGTTTGAATCGTTTAAGCTTTTTTTGTGTGTTTGGAAGGTTAAAATCACGCTGCAAAAACTGTCCATCTAAAGTTTTAAAACCTTATATCCAGCCAAAAAAGTCTTTTTGATTTTGACTCAATTAAGACAAAAATTTCTGCCAAACGAGTAAGAACATTTTACTTCGAATCAAGTATTTCAAAAATCTTATCAAGTAAAATTTTCTTACTTCTATGGTTGAAATTTTTGACTGAATTTGAGTCAAATTTTCAGARTAACAAGACAAATAATCTTACACAATCTGAAAACAAGATTATTATTCTTACACAGTCAGTTGTTGTTTAGTAAATGAGTCTCAAAACAAGATCTAACAGATTTTTTTGGCTGGATATAAGGTTTTAAAACTCGGTTAGATGGACGTTTCTGTTTCCTCGTAGAGTTTCAGGGTAGAAACACGCTCAGTTTTTAGTTTTTGCTCAGGTTTTGTGTTAAAAAGTCTCAAAGGCTTRGTCTCTTTAGCATGAAGCACGTCTGCGTGCATCAAGAGACGCTAAAAAGTTGCCACTTTTTTATTTAAAAAAAAAATGGCCAAAACTACTGAAATACTCAGACTTTTGTTTGTGTGCACGTTGTGCACACAGTAATCCACTTTAAGAGCAGATTGATTCTTCTTCAGATGGTTTTATTTGCAGGTGAATTTCTGCAGCTGTCAGCTGTCGCACAGATCAAGATGGAGGTCAAAACTAATCTTGTGTTTTATTTAAACAGCACAAATCCTSATGATTGGGATTAGCCCCTGTGTTCCTCCTCTGAAGGATTTTCATCCTGCTGCGTGCGCCTCCTCCTGACAGACGAAGAGAGTCGCTTTGAATAAACTGATTCCTTGTAGGAATGCACGTCGGCCGCCACTTTCAGACTAACATAAGAGATTTTTTTGTGTTATGCTGTGTTTTTATGTTTACATTACATGTGAGCCATCATATCYAAATTAGGATTAAGTCAAATTTGGTCAAAATGACCTAATTACATTTTCAAATTCTGGCTTTAAAAGCTACGTTTTGATACCTGGATCATTCTGATGTCATCAGTTTATCCAGAGATGTGACTTAATTAGTCTTGTTGGTTACAATAATACATTACTGTTTGGTCTGAATCCTAATTTTATGTAAATTTTAGGGGTGTAAGAAAATATCGATACACTGAAATATCGCGATATTTCATTTACCGATACTGCATCGATATTCTAAGGCCCTGTATCGATTTTTAATTAAGGTTTAAAATGTCAACCTTCTTGCCAACCGTTCATTTTTATGTTGTAGTTCAGCCTCTGACCACTAGTTGGCAGCAGTGAGCCAGACATTTGGCTCCGCTACCTCTTGAGCGCCAGAGAGTAAGGGTGCATTAGCATTGTAAGTAAACATTAGCTTTTCTTTTTTTTTTTTTCAGTAAGAGGTTTTTATTTAATGGAATTTTTGGACAAAAAAATCGCAATATATTGCCTTGCTTACAGTATCGCAATATATCGGGATATATCGTATCGTGACCCCTCTGTRATGATATGTATCYTATCGCRAAATTCTTGCCAATACACAGCCCTAGTAAATTTATTGAGTATTTTTTGATGTCAYTATTAAGAGGAAACCTCAAATAATTTTTGTATATTAAGATTTCCCAGTTGGAAAGAAACAAAAACATTGCTAGCTCAGGGAAAATTTAAAAATTTTAAGGCGTTTTTCCTCAAAATCATTTTTTTTTTGTTGCTATTGCTCAAAAAATGCTTCAAAAAATTTTTTTATGATCAGACAGTTCTTACTAATGATACATTGATGAGACATTAATTCATTATATTTTGACAAAATGCAATTTTTTCACGTTTAAACCCTATTTTTGCCCATTAATCCACTTTTGGACTTAATCCTTGTTTCGACGTGACYGCTCACATATTTGCCACTATGGTTGCCATTATGTTTATATTCTGATTGCACTACAGATGTGTTTATTTATTTTTAAAGTTCATCTTGTTGAGCAGAAATGAACCCTGAAACTCTGTGAGAAACCTGCAGCAGCTTTTTGTTTTATTTGTTTTATTTTTTTGATTTCTTCTCTGCTCAAAACTTTACGGTCTAAAAACGTTTAATTTATTTGCACTTGTTTTGCACGCAGACCGTCATGGCCGCCCACCCAGCCTCCTTTACTTCTCGTAGATTTAGGTGAAGCACTTRCTGTGCTGAAAACTGACTCAGAGGTGATGAAGGGTTTCCCACCACTCTTTTATCACGTACACCAACACCCAACGTGCAACTTCCCCGAAAACGAGTCAGATACTTTCTGTCTGCACCCCCACCCCTCCACCCGACACGGGTCATCACCTGCTACAATGTAAAAGCAGAAATTAATGTATTTCGGCCACTGAATGAAACTCCAAGCACTGCATGAAAGCAGCTCTGAAACCGATGTCTCGTAGTGATAGTCGCTCGCTCCGCCGCTCCTGGATCAGGCCCAGCTCAGAAACAGGAGGTAAACTGCTCCGATTAAAGGGCTTCGAATTAAAGAGTCGAAACATATTTTAGACCCGTAATGAAAATGTACGTACCTGTATGCAGATTATATTAACACTCAGTTCAGAAAAAGAAAAAAAAAATTACGAGTTATTTTCTAAACTTTTGACGGAACGTTAAAAGGACGAGATAAAGATTTAATCTGTTGCTCTCTTTCACAGAGAGAAGCGGGAAGTGATACACAACCCTAACTCTGAAAGAGTCAGGTCAAGTGTAAATAAAAACAGAATGCAATGTTTGAAAGTCTCAGAAATATACATTATATTCATAGTGACACAGCGAACACACGAAATGTGGAGTTTTTTGCAGCGATAACTCTAAAATGTTGGAACAGGAGTGAAAAATGCTGTAAAAGTTAGTGATATGAATAAAAAAAAAACAAGTTTTTATTAAAAAATGGGTATAAAATTCATATTTTAGAGCAGGGCTATTCAGCTAAATTGCTCCGGGGACCACAGTTCCTACAGGCCGAACATCCAGCATTTAAACTCATTATAAACCAAWTATTATAAAGATCTGTTACCTTTAAAGTGTCTGCGACATGCCCATCCTTCAAATACAAAAAAGTCAAAAAAAACATCTTTATACTTAAAAAAAAAATTGCAAAGCACAGATTATTTTACCCATTTTGTGCCATAACTGGCCTATTTTCTTTTGAACTTGGCTCAACCAAAGTGAAACAGGAAGTGACATCAAAGGGGAACTCATTAATAAAATAAACTCTGGTTTTTGTTTATTAAAACAAAATTATTCAAGCTTTAACTCTTCTTTATCTCTCTGATAGTGACTCAAAATAATCTAAAGGAACCTCAGCTTCTTCTCTACAGTCTGTAACAACGCTCTGTTCACATTCAGACGTTCCTGTTTGACATCACTTCCTGTTTCTTCACATGCAAATATCTCAACAACRGTTCATCTCAGCGGCYTGAAATTTYTTTTGCAATYTTTTATCAGTTTTATCTTTCCAAAAACGCATTCATGTTTATTTCAAAAATATGATGCCGCAGGCACTTTAAATTAGTTTATTTTGCTGCATTTAATCATGAAGACAACATAGACAACCCTGTGTAATAAAAGTAGTGATAATAAAACGATATCAAACACATGATACCTCTAATTGAACCCAAATCTTATTTTGACGTCTCTGACTTGTCAAAATTTTAAACCAATTTTAATTTAACTTTCATATTTTTATCTTCAACTACTTGTAGTTTCAAATGTCTTGGATGTTCATAGAAATGGTTTCTGTAGACACCAAACATGTCTATGTTTAACTAAAATAACTCACAGTAATTAAAGTAGAAAAGGGGTTTGGGCTGAAGAGATGAACGAAGCAGTTCGCAGGCCGGATGTTGAATAATCCTGTTTTAGAGGCTGAAACTCTGAGAAGTAAAGATGGGCAGAGATTTAACAACAGTGGAACAATTTCAGAATAAAAGCTTCTCATTAAAAACATGAAGTCTTTGAATCCATGAGGCTGAAGGTCCTGCATCATGTCCCACTGTGAACGAAATGCTCATTTATAATCATTGCATTCAGTCTTTATTTACATTTTCTACAACCTCCCTGTTCTTCTGTTAGAAACGGAGCATTTGTTCACTTTWATGTGAACCAAAGGATTTCCAGCACTGACACAGAATTGTTTCGCCTTTTTGTGACCCTTTCCTGAGAACCAGAAACACTATTTTGTAGACGTCTGTGACCGCCTCGGGCCTGACGGCTGGTCTATCTATGCATCACACAGATTATATTTGTGAACTGGCTCYTCGCCTCCGACCTGAAACACGGTTCGTCCACAACGTGAACACCTGAACCGACTGAAAACCTGAAGAAAAGGAGGAAAAGAAAACGAAAAATGTCTCATCAGAAAACCTGTTTGTCCTTTTATCTGTTTAACAAAACAAAATGTATGTGAAAACATCACTAACAAGTAAATTCAGTTGTTTTTTTTTTTTAACGAGGCAGGTGCCGGACAGCCTGTTGGGACCAGTTTGTAACGGCGCACCTGTTTCTGATTAGTAATCAGCTGTGATTCTCTGCATCCCGACGACGTCGTCGGTGTTTGCGTGCAGGAAACGAGACAAACAACCTTCAGGAGAGTCTGTCTGTTATCCTCCCTGCGTGTGTTTTACGTGTCAGAAGCGTGAGTGTGGCTCCATCGTGTGAACGCCCGTAAATCAGCCGAACGGCCGTTTTCCCTCCACCCCTCGGTGCAYACGTGTGTCTGAGCTGTCCTGGAAGCATGAAGTGAACCCGTCTGTGTTTCTGTCAGCACTGATGTAACAGACAGGCTCTCACACTCCTCAGTCTCCAGCAGCGATTGTGCAATAAACTGAAATTTATATTTTTAAACCTGGCCACCTCTTTCATCCTGTGTGGAGTTTTTTTATTTTAACATTTTCAAATGATTTCGTGCTATTGTTTTTTAATTTTATTTGTTTGTTCTCAGTGGTTTTTGATCAACCGCACAGAAACAGCTGCACCAATCTACATGAAATTTGGCGGGAATGTAGATGAGTCTGACCTACACTGAGC
>NW_013952852.1:184633-188583 GCF_001266775.1 Austrofundulus limnaeus | reverse complement strand
TGACAGTGCAGGGAGAGGCAAAGATCCCTGTAGGCTTGTATAAAGCCTCCACCAAAAACAAAATACATAAAACCAACAACATAATCATTAAATCACTTATTTTAATCACTTATTCAATTATCAAAATAATAATAAAACAAACAAATAAATGTAAAAGTGCATTAAAGAACACCGTAAATAGAAATACCACCTAAAATATAGCTGAAATTTTAAACAAAATATATAACAATAATAAAAGTCTCAATCACAACAGTTAAAGTTTTAAAGAACTTTTAAACTTGTTTCACAGAAGGCCGAAATGAGAAAATTCATTCCAAAATGTTGCTCCCCTTTATCGGACAGAAAACTGACCTCTTCTGCTCTGACATTTAGGATGAAGAAGTCCTGAACTATGACGAGTTAAGTAAGAATGAATTTGCAAATTTAATTTAAAATAATGAATAAAGTGCATTGGTATACTCTTTGTCTTTCATAAATCTATAGACAAAACTGTAGACAATGCACAAAAAAAAGACTAAATTACCACTAACTAGCAATGATACAACTTCTAATAATAAAAATATAATGTAAGGGTTTGTGCAAGAACAAATAAAAGATATGTTTGGTTTTACAGACTGTAGTTACCTATCAGAGTTTGACATTAGGAATTAGACTTTGCATATTTTCAGTGCAAAACAATCGCAACAGACTATTAACTGTAAAGTATCACAGTGCAGACAAGAAACAAAGATGTGATGACAATCTGACAATTACAGCAGAATAATTTTCAAAGTTTAAAATGGGTAATAACAGAGCAGCTGATTGGTTAGTAATAATATAAATGAGTAGTCATGCAAAAATGATTGTTCAGATGAGTAATGACAATGAATAATAACAGTACAAATGATTGTACAGTAGCAGGTGTGTAAACACTGTGTTTTTTGGATGTGGTGCTGGTTAAAGTGTCTAACAGCTGCTGGGAGGAAGGATCTGCGATAACGCTCCTTTGTGCACCTCGGATGCAGCAGTCTGTCGCTGAAGGAGCTCTCCAGTTCAGCCACAGCTTCATGCATGTGGTGGGAGACGTCTTCTTGAAATACTTGATTTGACTCAGTTTTTTTCTTATTTCAAGAATCTTACCAAGTAAAATTTTCTTACTCCACTGACAGAAACTTTTGACTCAATTTGAGTCACATTTTCAGACTAACAAGACAAATAATCTTACACATTCTGAAAACAAGATGATTATTCTTACACAATCAGTTCTTGTTTAGTAAATCAGTCTCAAAACAAGATCAAAAAGACTTTTTGGCTGATATAAGGATTTAAAACTTGGTAAGATGCAGTTTTTGCAGTGAGCTGTGTTGAACCAGGGCAGCACCTAAAACATCCAGGACACCGGGCCTTGAGGACCGACTTTGGACACCACTGGTTTAACCGGACTGAGTTTTCTTTGCGTTGCGCGGTCTGACCTTTGGGTGAACCTGTCCTGAGTTTCTCTCTGCAGGTGGATGTTTTACACCTGAATCCTCTTTTCTCTCTGTAGCAGGGTAGAACCAGTCTCATGGTGTCTGTCTGCACACCTGACACCCCTCCGGGTCGAAGGGGCTTGTTGCAAACGATCAGTTCATCAAGCACGTCTGCATTTCGACTCGGTTCAAGTTACATTTCACAAAACGTTGCCTGATTTATCCACCTTAACGAGGACCACGTGGCTTTATTTGATTTAAACTTCTAACAGTTAGAAGTCGACAAACGACTCGCTGTCAGGACCTTGCCTGTTTTTACCCTCTGCCTTTTTTTAAAACCCTAAAATGGCAGCGCAACACCTCCCACTTCCACCTCCGTTTGAAATTTTCACTTCCTGAATGCGAGCGTGCGTTCGTACTTCAACCTCTCGTCTCCTCCGAGCCCTCACTCTGGTGGCAGGGTGTCTGCTGCAGCTGCTGAAGCTTCTCGAGCCCAGTCTTCCCCCCCTCCACCACCACCACCTGTCTCCAGGTAAGCTGCAGCATCACACACACACCTGCTCCACACCTCTCACCTGTTCACTCCTCCATGGCTTCATTTTCCTCCTGTTTTCACAAACAGTCCAGTAATGAGCTGCTTCCATCCCGGCTGAGGCGTGTTGTTTGCTGTGTGTTTGTGCTGGAGATGAAATTAGGGCCGGTTTTACAGCAGGATTATTAGATTAGATGCAGACCAGCCTCTGGTGTCTTGTGATGCAGCAGAGGCTGTTCAGTTCTGCAGGCGGGTTTCAGGAAGTCAAACCTACAAATGGAGGTAAAACCAAAGCTTTTAGGTGTTTTTTTTATGAGACTAAAGGATGCAGGAGTTGTTGCAGCTGATTCTAATGCAGGTCTATTTAACGTTTAGCTCAAAGGTTATGTGGATGAGCTCCTGTTTGAAGCAGGTATAAAACCAATGACGGCACGAGTGAAAGAGAAATTGGAAAAAAGAGGTTCTGGTTTGTGGTTTTCTTCGTCCGTTTGAAGGATGTGATGTAACTCTGCCATCTGCTTTACCTTTTTAGGTTCTCATCAACTAAAAGCAGATCGTGTTTGTGTCGTTGCCTTGTATGGCTGTCTTAGCGTGCATAATTATTTTAGAACAAATTAAAGAGAGAAGAGGCATCCGTCAGACTAGAGGAAGCTGTTGTGAAAGCTTCGACTTCCCCTTTTTTTCCACACGCTTTCCTGTGTTCTTTATTTTCACCGTTCAGTTTGTTTCAACAGAAACGTTTTGCTTTGATGATGTTTGAATCAGATGAGTGAAAACCCACAGCGAGTGTCCTTCTGCTCCCCATCAGTTCACCATGTCCAGGAAGGTCGTGAGGTCCAGCAAGTTCCGGCACGTCTTCGGCCAGGCGGTGAAAGCCGACCAGTGCTACGATGACATCCGCATCTCGCAGATGACCTGGGACAGCAACTTCTGCACCGTCAACCCCAAGTTCGTGGCCATGATCGTGGACGCCAGCGGTGGAGGGGCCTTCATGGTTCTGCCCCTGACCAAGGTGGGCCACGGGAAACACAGAAAATACAAACAAGCTTTATGAAAGCGTCTGACGACTGAACCCCGCGCTCACTTTGTGGCTCTGATTTGAATTCTGCTACCAGCACACGTTGGAGTGAAAAAGGAAGTCTGAGGCCTCCTTTGAGTCTTTCTGCACGTCACTCTCAGCTTTTTGAGTTTTCACCATATTAGGAGTTTGTTGTCATGCAGGAGGACAGGATGTGGCCTCTACCCGGTTCTTCTGCTCTCACTTCTGAAGGGGTTTAGGTGCTCCTGCCAGTGCACGGCAGCGTTTTATCGAATGTTGTTTTTAAAATAAAGACAAACTTTGTGGTTTGGTTTGGGTCATCTGAGCGGTGTTTGACTCAAAGTGGGTCAGCCACCAAATCAGCCGAATATTAAACCACAGAAATGAGCTTTTATTTTAGTGAAAATGCAGCGTGAGCGCTGAAATGTGTTAAACAAACTGAAACTGAATTCTTAAATTTAAAACAAAAAGATTAAATGCTGAAATTATCAAAACAGTAGCTAAAACTAGCGTACAGTTGTCTAAACTAGCCAAACTGTAGCTAAAGGCTAAACTGATCCAAACCATTCCTAAAGCCGAGCAAAACAGCTAAACTAGCAAAACAACAGTAAAAGCTAAAATTGACACAATAGTGCCTAAAAGCTAAAATTAGCAAAACATTAGCTAAAAGCTGCAAACAAAACTTGAAATCTAAACCTAGATCAATTAAATTTATTTAAATTAAACCCAAAAAGTTACCAAATATTATTTACAAGTACCATGTAGGTACATGTTTCATACTAAATACTTACCTAATATTTACAGGGTACTTACAGGGTACAAGTATTATTTTTACCTGATTAGTACAGTGTACGTACTTACCAATATACCAGGTTTTACCTGGTATATACTAGATACATACTTAGTACTTACCGGTTAAATACAAGGTGTG
>NW_013952852.1:182306-184432 GCF_001266775.1 Austrofundulus limnaeus | reverse complement strand
TGATTAGTACAGTGTACGTACTTACCAATATACCAGGTTTTACCTGGTATATACTAGATACATACTTAGTACTTACCGGTTAAATACAAGGTGTGTAACTGGTACTTACCAGATACATACCTAGTACTTACATGATACTTGCCAAGTATGTATCTGATACTTACCTGGTTTGTACTTATATGTTAAGTACCACGTAGGTACATGTTTCATACTAAATACATACCTAATATTTACAGGGTACTTACAGGGTACAAATATTATTTTTACCTGATTAGTACAGTGTACGTACTTTCCAATATACCAGGTTTTACCTGGTATATACTAGATACATACTTAGTACTTACCGGTTAAATACAAGGTGTGTAACTGGTACTTACTAGACACATACCTAGTACTTGCATGATACTTGCCAGGTATGTATCTGATACCTAGTATAAACCTAGTACTTACCTGTTAAGAATGAGGTGTGTAACTGGTATATACCAGATACATACCTAGTACTTACATGATACTTGCCAAGTATGTATCTGATACTTAGTATGTAACTAGTACTTTACTGTTAAGTTCCAGGTGTGTAACTGGTACTTGCAAGATACATAACTAGTACTTACATGATACTTGCCAGGTATGTATCTGATACTTACTTAGTATGTACGTAGTACTTATCTGTTAAGTACAAGGTGTGTAACTGGTACTTACTAGACACATACCTAGTACTTACATGATACTTGCCAAATATGTATCTGATACTTACCTAGTTTGTACTTAGTACTTATATGTTAAGTACCATGTAGGTACATGTTTCATACTAAATACATGCCTAATGTTTACAGGGTACTTACAGGGTACAAATATTATTTTTACTTGATTAATACAGTGTACGTACTTACTAATATACCAGATACATACTTAGTACTTACCGGTTAAATCCAAGGTGTGTAACTGGTACTTACTAGACACATACCTAGTACTTACATGATACTTGCCACGTATGTATCTGATACTTAGTATGTAACTAGTACTTTACTGTTAAGTTCCAGGTGTGTAACTGGTACTTGCAAGATACATACCTAGTACTTACATGATACTTGCCAGGTATGTATCTGATACTTACCTAGTATGTACCTAGTACTTACCTGTTAAGTACAAGGTGTGTAACTGGTACATACCAGATACTTGTCAGGTATGTACTTGTACTTGTGTGTCCACATACCAGGTATGTATCTGATACTCACCAGGTTAAAACTTGGAAAGTTTCASGTTAGAAGTTTTCTTTCGTTTTATATATTTTTTATCTTTACTTGTTCCGACCTCCTGAACTCTGTAAAGTAAAAATGTTTGTTTGTCGTCTGTAATGTTTCTGTCTGCAGACCGGACGTATAGACATGTCCTACCCCACTGTGTGTGGACACACAGGTCCGGTCCTGGACATAGAGTTCTGTCCTCACAACGACAACATCATTGCCAGTGGTTCAGAGGACTGCAGCGTCATGGTAAGACCGCAGGTTCTCCTCAGTCCTTCCTTCAGAACAGGACGTGTCGTTTCTGAGCGCCAGGTTGGTTTTTGACCAACAGATCTGGGAGATCCCAGAGGGGGGGCTGACCTCGCCGCTGACAGAACCCGTCGTCAAACTGGAGGGGCACTCTAAACGAGTCGGCATCCTCAGCTGGCACCCGACGGCCCACAACGTGCTGATGAGCGCAGGTAACGCCAGCGTTTAACCACACACACGCGTGCGCGCACGCGCACWCTCGTTGTCAGGGAACTTCTGGTTTTCAGGAACCAGGGGAAGGTAAATTATATCACAGAGGTTTTACTAAACAGGAAGTTCTCACAGCCTCCACCCGCCTCTTGAACTCCGACCAGAACTTCAGCTTCGTGCTTTTTACCTGCTGAGAATAAAATATCTCATTAAACTCCTGACAGATTTAACTGGTTAAACTTTGGAGTCAACCTGATAATGTCACATCAAAAACACAAAAATGAGTCTTAGCTCTGTGAAATCTGCTGTGGTTGTATGGAGGTAAATTGAGGTCAAAAGTTTTGTTAAAAAAATTGAAACTGAAAAGATATATTTGAGACTGAAAAATAATTTTGAAACAGACAAAATAGAAAACTAAAACCG
>NW_013952852.1:178568-181826 GCF_001266775.1 Austrofundulus limnaeus | reverse complement strand
TCATATAGTTGCATTTAAAAATGTACATTTACTGTATGCTGCTTAATAAAACTGATAAATTTGGAAGTGAAAAAAGGACTGAAATGGAAATTTTTCAGTTTCAAATCTCTTTTTTTAGTTTCAAAAACTTTTTTTAAACAAAACTTATGACCCAAATTTAGCTCCATACAGRAGTAGCTGATCATCCTCCTGATTGTCCAGGTTTTTCTCCACACGATGATCTTAGTCTAAAAGGCAGAGGGCGACGTGCGAACACACATGTGCGTTCCTTGAAGTTAATCTTGGCCTCTAAGTGTTGGAATGTGAACGGGAACAGACAGAAACACACAATATTTCATCTTGTTCGAACTCTATTTATCAGCTTTCTTCAGCGCAGAACTAAACTGCACCACAGTGTGTGTTGTGTTGGGACTGACAGTGTGTGTTGTGACTGACAGTGTGTGTTGTGACTGACAGTGTGTGTTGTGTTGTGTTGTGTCGTCGCTGCTCCCCAGGCTGCGACAACGTGGTGATCCTGTGGAACGTGGCCCGGGGGGAGGCGGTGGTGAGGATGGACAGCGTGCACACAGACCTCATCTACAGCGCCTGCTGGAACCGGGACGGCTCCAGGATCCTCACCTCCTGCAAAGACAAGACCCTGCGGGTGCTGGACCCGCGCAAGGGCACCGTCCTGTTTGTGAGTGTGTCCCGCTCGGATCGCGCATCTCTTGTCGCTCTCACCGTTTTAGTCATCGGTTTGTTTTTCTACGTCTCGACCCGCAGGAGAAGGAGAAACCTCACGAGGGCTCCAGGCCGGTCCGGGCCGTGTTCGTGTCCGACGGGAAGATCCTGAGCACCGGCTTCAGCCGTATGAGCGAGAGGCAGGTGGCGCTGTGGGATCCTGTGAGTGCCGCGCCTCCGACCGTCGTTACACAACCTACACACCATCAAACATAACAACATTTCCTCACTCCTGAAGCACGAACAAAACAAGCTGCTTCACTGTAAAATGATGCAAGCTTAAAGCAATAAAAGTATTTGTTATCAAGGAGGAACCTAATGTTACAACAGCAGCCTTTCCCAACACCAGGGTGTTTGCTGTGAAACAAACCACACGTGTCTGACAAACCTTTTTGTTCTTTAGATTTACCTGAAGCTTTACCTGTCTTTGTTACTCAGGACAACTTCTCGGAGCCTCTGACCCTGCAGGAGCTGGACACCAGCAGCGGCGTCCTCCTGCCGTTCTTCGACCCCGACACCGGCGTCYTCTACCTCTGTGGCAAGGTTAGGCTCAGAACCGACCCGCAGTTCTGAACCAGYCTCTRGTATGGAATCAATGTTGTGCCAGCAGGAACTGAATTTGAGTTGTTCAGATTGAATCTGAATGTGCAGAATTTGAAATTAACTGCATTGGTTTGAAAATGGATTTTACTAAATTTAAACTGAATTTAAGGTTTTGTATTTGAATTAATTTGCTTTGAAACTGTATTTTGGTTCAGTTCCATAATTCAGATTTTTGTGTCACATCCTGGTCCTTGAGAAAGCCAGGCAGAGTAATCAAACACAGATCCACAGATTTATGTTTCACTTGGTGAAGTTTCCCTTCTGGATGTAACAGAGTTGATGCAATCCACTGTAAAAGTGACAAAAACAGACAAAGTTATTTTATTGCAGTGATTAATTTGACCTATATGTAGAAAATGTTACATTTACATCATGGATCAGTCAGCAGCATCTGATCAATATGTGATCCATGATGTAAATGTAACATTTTCTACATATAGGTCAAATTAATCACTGCAATAAAATAACTTTGTTTTTGTCACTTTTACAGTGGATTGCATCAACTCTGTTACATACAGAAGGGAAACTTCACCAAGTGAAACATAAATCTGTGGATCTGTGTTTGATTACTCTGCCTGGCTTTCTCAAGGACCAGGATGTGACACAAAAATCTGAATTATGGAACTGAACCAAAARACAGTTTCAAAACAAATTAATTCAAATTCAAAACTTTAAATTCAGTTTCAGTTTAGTGAATTTTATTTTCAAWCCAATYCARTCAYTTTCAAATTATGRACATTCAGATTRAATKTGAGCAATTCAAWTTCACTTCCTGTTGGCAGAAAATTGATCCCAAAGTCTCGCTGTCTAACAATCTGTACCGTCCTCGCAGGGAGACAGCAGCATCCGTTACTTTGAGGTGACGGACGAGGCGCCGTACGTCCACTACCTGTCCATGTTCAGCAGCAAGGAGAGCCAGAAGGGCATGGGCTACATGCCCAAACGGGGCCTGGAGGTCAACAAATGTGAAATCGCCAGGTGCTGGATCAGTTTTTCTTCTTCCCGTCGTTAGTCTGGACTTTTCTTTGAGCCCGTTTCTTTCTTTTTCTCAGGTTCTACAAACTCCACGAGAGGAAATGTGAGCCCATAGTGATGACGGTGCCCCGCAAGGTGAGATTCACGGAAACCTTCTTTTCTGAGTCCAGACGTCCTCACCTGACTCTGTCCTGCCCCGGTCCGAGCAGTCGGACCTGTTCCAGGAGGACCTGTACCCCGACACCATCGGGCCCGAGCCCTCGGTGGAGGCCGACGAGTGGTTCAACGGGAAGGAAGCTCCGCCCATCCTGATTTCTCTAAAAGACGGCTTCACAGCCACCACCAAGGCCAAGGAGTTCAAAGTTCACAAGAGTCTTCTGAAGACCACAGGTGCTGCTGCCGGGAGTCCAACGGGAGGTGGAGAGGTGAGACTGTCCAACCCTCCTGCTGCCCTAGGCTCAAATAACCCAGAACTACAACAAAAACTACGTCTCCTAAGATAAAAAGTGATATCTTAGTTAATTTTKGATTCATACTTTCTTGATTTCAGCGCTTTTTTCTGTCATAAAATGAGGTCATAATAAATTATCTGCGTCTCTCTCCGTCCTCCAGGACGTCCAGTCTTTGAAGAAAGAGGTGAAGCACCTGAAAGCAGCGTTAGAAGATCTGACCAAGCGTGTGAGAGAGCTGGAGAGCAAGCATTAAAGGGTAAACAAATAAACAACAACAAAACCAGGAGCAGTGGAGACAAAAACCAACAGACAAATAAAAAAAATAAAAAATCAAACTGCTGTAAACTTTTGAACAAAAAGGGTGACGTGTTACCAAAATGTCTTGAATTTGTTTTGATGCTTGAAATTTTAAATTTCTTATTTTAATATATGAATTTTATTTGAAATAAAGTCTTCAGTATTTTCAGTGGTTTTTTTTTCTTTATTGCGAAACTAAAATACACGAAAC
>NW_013952852.1:171841-178508 GCF_001266775.1 Austrofundulus limnaeus | reverse complement strand
ATTCTGAGAAAAGGTTCATATTATTTTGACAATAACAATTTTATTTAAAACAAAATGAGATCAGAGAAAGGATTAAATCTGCATATTAATTTCAAAATAAAACGCTGTCATCAGTTTTCATGGATTAACAAACTACTTTTAAAGTTTAATATTCAAAAGAAAGTTTTACAGTTTTATAGCTCAAGTAACATGTTGTAAACATTAAACAAACATTCACTTCTATGGAGCTGGATTACATATGAGGGTCCCTAAATGGTGGTCAGAGGTCCAGATCTGGACTGAAACGTGACCTGTTTGGACCCAGATTGATTATTAAATTTTAGTACAATAAATGACTATTTTTAAAAATTTTATATTTACTTCTTTCTTGTGTACATTTCTCTGTTTAATTAGTTGTAAGTAAGGCAGCTTTTCTAGCTCACTTATTTTGTGCACATATTTTTAGTGTTTTACGGTATTTGATTTACATGGCACAGCTTTTCCAGCATTTACTGCAACAAATTTAACAACTTTTCTACAACCTGTGGTAATTTATTTGAGGCAATGCAGTTTTTCTAGTGTTTACAGTAATTTATTTTTGGCAGCTTTTTTACACTTTACYGTAATTAATTTACGTTAGTGCAGATTTTCTACATTTTACGGTAAAACATCCTTACACGGCCCAGCTTTTCTAAATTTTATGGTAATACATGATTGGCAGAGCAGCTTTTCTGGCATTTAGAATAATTCACTTTAGCATGGACGTTTCCAAATTTTACAGTAATTCATTTTAGGCTGCACAGGGTTTCTGTAACTTATGGTAATTTGTTTTAGCTGGTGCAGCTTTTCTAGCGTTAATTCCCACATCTGGTTCGTGTTATTTTTTTTACTTTTTTTATTTTTTTTAGAAAACTAACATGGCTGTCGCTAAGATAATTTAATTAAAGAGCTTTGGACTAGAAAATGACTTTGGAGGAATTTTCTGTACATCGAACATCCTAAAAACATGAAATATTTCCAGTATTGTGGGTCAAATTCTCAGTGAATATAAGGTCAGTTTTAAAGGTTAAATAATTAACGATGATGTCAGATAAGCAGTTCTATTGTTTCTAATAATATGGTAAAATAAAGTTTAATTACATCTTTCATTTCATCAAAAAATGTGCTTATATACGCTGGATTTATAAATGCAGAATGATTTTATGTGCATGAAACATAGTTTTTTCTTTTATAGCCCCAACACCCAAAATGAAAGAATGAAAAGAAGAATTTGAGCCGGTTATATTCAGTTTTAAATATTTACACAGTAGTAATATTTTTTATGAACTCCTGTCTGATCTCCCTGCCTTCCCTTCTGTCCAACACCAGTCGGGTTCTGGAAGCTCCTACACGTAGTTGGTGTTGGGTGCAGAGGCGTTGTTACTGTAGTACTTGGCGGTTCCTCCTGAGCCGCTGGATTTGGATCTGCTGAAGCAGCAGAGCAGACCTCCCGCCAGGAGCAGCAGCACGCCGGAGGCCCAGCCGATGTAGATGCACGCTCCCATCTCTCTCTTCATGGACGCYGCCACCAGCGGGTTGTTGAAGTCTCTCACCGTGGAGTTGGCCGACCAGCTGACGGGGATGATGACCAGGAGCCCCGCCAGCAGCATGCCCACCCCGGCCGCCAGGCTGATCTTGGGCTTGACGTCCTCGTTCTGCACGCACGTGGTGAAGTCGGCGCCGCAGAAGAGGATGAGGAGGCTGAGGCCGCCGAGCATGCAGCTGATGATGGTCATGGCCCGGGAGGCCTGGATCTCCGTGGGCAGGACCAGCAGGGAGTCGTAGTTCTTGCACTGCTGCTGCCCGGTGCTCTGCACCACGCACTCCATCCACAGACCCTCCTGTTGGTTCTGCTCGCCCAAACACACACACACAGTTCAGGTTACAACTTTAGAAAATTCACGAGCTGTGGGATCAATTTTGTGCCAACAGGAACTGAATTTGAATTGCTCGGATTGAATCTGAATGTGCATAAATTTAATTTGAATTAATTTGCTTTAAAACTGTATTTTGGTCAATTAAAAATTCAGTTTGACTACTTTCAGTTCTATAAGATTTTTGTGTCACATCCTGGTCCTTGAGAAAGCCAGGCAGAGTAATCAAACACAGATCCACAGATTTATGTTTCACTTTGGTGACGTTTCCCTTCTGTATGTAACCGACTTGATGCAATCCACTGTAAAAGTGACAAAAACASACAAAGTTATTTTATTGCAGTGATTAATTTGACCTATATGTAGAAAATGTTACATTTACATCATGGATCACATATTGATCAGATGCTGCTGCTGACTGATCCATGATGAGATGTAAATGTAACATTTTCTACATATAGGTCAAATTAATCACTGCAATAAAATAAATTTGTCAGTTTTTGTCACTTTTACAGTGGATTACATCAACTCTGTTACTTACAGAACAGAAACTTCACCAAAGTGAAACATAAATCTGTGGATCTGTGTTTGATTACTCTGCCTGGCTTTCTCAAGGACCAGGATGTGACACAACAATCTGAGTTATGGAACTGAAAGTGAAAGTAGTCAAACTGAATTTTTAATAAACCAAAATACAGTTTCAAAGCAAATTAATTCAGATACAAAACTTAACATTCATCATCAACTCATTAAATTCAGTTTCAATGTAATGAAATTTGTTTTCAAACAAATACATTCAATTTCAAATCATGTACATATAAATTCAATCCGAGCAATTCAAATTCAATTTCTGCTGGCACAAGATTGATCCCGTACATGAAACACCAAAAAATAATAAAAAAAAAAACCCGTACGAAATAAAGAAATCACTGACCTCTTAACAAAATTCAAAATGGCTGCCAAAGCTAACCAGTTTCCTTACCTGAGCTGTGAGAATGTTGCTTCCGACGTAGGACGAGACCTTCCAGAGAGGGACGGCCAAGCACACGATGACCCCGATCAGGCCGAGGACCCCGAGGGCCACACAGACCACATGAATCCCAGCAGAGCCCATTTCTGCAAAAAAACACAGACACTGAATKAAACATTWAAAAAATTATAGCTGTTTGTTTCCTACAAACTTCAGGGGAAATCATACCTCGTCTTTGGAAAACTTTATTTACTGTGTGAATGCTGAGTCAGCATCTAAGCTGACATTTGATCATTTTACTTTTGCTGCTTTTCACTTTTAATACTTAGTTTTTTAGCTAGTTGCTACTTTTACCTTATAACTAGCTTTTTGTTTTTTGTTACTTTTAGTTAGCGTTTGCTTGAAGCTAGATTTAGCTAGTCTCCGTGTACTTTTAGCTAGTCTTTTTCTACTTTTAGCTAGTCTTTAGATTTTTTTTATCTCCCGTTTGCTATATTTAGCTTTAACTTAGCTTTCTGATCACCTCTAGCTGGATTTTTGCTGATTTAATATTTACTAGCCTTTAGTATTATTTATTTTTTGGTTAGCGCTTCACAACTTTTAGCTTCTCGCTCCCGATTTTTCTACTTTTAGATTTAGCATTTAGTTAGCGCTTTGCCATTTTCGATTTTAGTAAAATGTGTTGCTACTACTTTTTGGCTAGCTGCTACATTTCGCTTCCAGCTCCAATTTCTGCTACTTTTAGCCCTTAAATAAAGATTTTCTTCTTTTATCGTTTATTTTTTTTTTGCAAGTGAATTAGCTCTTTRGGCTAATGCTCAGCTTTTCTTTAGCTTAAAATTAAGCTTCGGCTGATTTCAGTCAATCTTTCAGCACTCATGTTGCTTTTAACAAATCATTTTGGTTTTTAAGAGAAACATTTTCTTTTGCAACTTGAACTAATATGTTTTTATTTGTAATTATCTAATAAAAAGCAGAAAGGAATTTGTTGTTGTTGTTGTTGCGCAGCCGAACAGACGCTGTCAGACAAACAGAGTTAATCATATGTGTCTTCACAGGAACTGTGGTTTGAGGCGACGTTTTTTCAGCTCGCTCTTGCTCAGGCAGGTCCAGACCTCCAGGGTCCCACCTAGGACCGTCTGAACCACTCCCTCACATCCCAGAACCTGAACAGACCGCTTCAGGTCTTTATTATATCCTCACACTTCGTTTATTCTGCCGCTTAAAATAAATTTATGTTAAACGTTTAAACACAAAAACAACTTATAGAAATAAAATAATATATTAAAAAAACAAGTGTTTGGCTGAGTTGGACACTTTGTTCTCAAGTCAGAAATAAATAAATGAACTTTTATTGTTTTTATTTGAATTATTAAATAATTTAAAATTTAAACATATCATTTTTAACCCTGTATCTTTTGTGATGCTTTTAATGTTAAAGGGCAACAAATACACTTCCTCACAGATTAGATTTAAAGATTTAAACCAACATTTTAATACATTTAAAGCAAAACTTCCTGATTTAGACATAATAATGAATTTATTTTGTAATTAAAGTCACAAACTTACAAATTTTCTTTTAATAATCTCACTGATTGTGATGTTTTATCCAAATTTGGTCAAAAAAATCTGTAATTGATTAAATATTTCATCCACTTCTGTAAAATGAATATTTAATTTAGACAAATGAAGTTTCTTACCTTCTGTTTGATAATGGATGTCTCGGACGTCTTGGAGTTCCTCTGTTGGTTTCCTGTTGCTGCAGATGTGAGCTGCGTGAACAGACGTGTGTTTTTATGCAGAAATGTCAGGTGGAGGTGGAGCTCGACGCCCACCGAGCAGAGGTATGGACCAGGACCAGTGTGGACTTGTATGTTCCCGTGTTCCCCTCTCTTTTCCCTCCTGTTGGGGAAATGTTTGAGGAAAACACAGTAAGGTTCTCAGAAAGTCTTTATTATTGGATAAAAGCTCAGATGATGCTGATGCTGAGGTCAGAGGTCAGGTGTTCCTCAGGAGTCTCCAGGTAAATAAAACTGTGAGTCACCTGGACGACCGCCATCTTCTCTGCCTCCAACAAACAAACAAACAAACATCACCACCTCCCCCCACCCCCACCCCACCACTCACATCCACACCCGGCTCTGTCGAAACCGTGCTGACGAACGCCAGGAGGCCGTTTTTAGAGGCTGACACATTGTTTGGGATTTGTGTGGTGGGTTTCGTGGATCACAGATGAAGAAATCAGAAGGAATGTCCGTGACTCGGGTTCAGAGTTTTGCTTTCGGCTGATCTCGAGCTGAACTTTCGGCATCACGGAGCAGAGACGTTCCTGTTCAAAACTGACCGGGTTCGTTTTTGTGACACTAAAACTGCCTCTGCATCAGAACTGAAATAAACGAACCTTCCTGCTGCCTCTGGGTCAAATCACAAGGCCTCAGTTTGACCCAAGAGTCACAGCTGAGCAGCTTCTCAGCTCAAACTGAACAAAAAAAAATTTACAATTTTTTGAGAAGCTGAACTTTGTTCAAATATGCTGAAGAAGCTGGTTAAAGTTAAAAGAATCATCACATAAAAGCTAAAAGTTACAAACACACAACTAAAACTTAAAAGATCAATTAAATGGAACAAAACAAGCTAAAATCTAAAGTAGCAAAAGTCTGAATGTCCCTCACCAAATGTAAATATCCTTTAACCTCTTGAGCCTCATGCAAAACAGCTTTTTTCTGTTTTATATTTCTTTTAACTTATTTTAACTTCAGCTCTGTCAGTTGAATCTGGTCATGTTTGGTATCAACAGAAAGCTAAGAATCTCGGCCAAAACCTCATGGAAACTATATTTACATTCACCAAACACAGCTCAAACGACAGGCAGTTGAATCAGAAAATAAACAAACTGTACAAAATAGCGTCATTGCAAATTTGTAAAGGAAAAAAAATTGACATTATTTTTTTAACCTCTTCAGCCCCAAGGGGTTTTCTTAAAGTTTTTGCTCAAAATGCCATGCTGAAATGTAACTGAGTGTATCTCAGCGTTTACAAATTCTACTTAAATAATCTTGGTATCAAAATAAAGCTAACATTTGGGAGATTTTATTGGAAGTGTAAATATTAAAACAGCTGCTGTTGTTTTAGAGACATTGAGGATGGTACATAATTTTAAAAAATCCCTCCAGTCTGAATAATTTTTTGTTAGARAGTATATAACCTATTTAAAACCAGTGATTCAGGATAAAAACTCTTGGAAACCATWAATCCACTTGTGGACATCACCTGTGCAAAGATTCATGCTGCTAAAATGAACTGGAGCAAAGTTACAGAGGTTTTAGTAAAGAAATAAATTTGTGTTTTGTCTTTCTGCACAGGACAGACCATGATGGTTCCATTAATAAATGTTAAGAAATCTTAAGTTTTTATGTTCAAAAGTGGTTGGTTGGTTGGTTGGTTGGTTGGTTCGTTGGTTCGTTGGTTCGTTGGTTCGTTGGTTCGTTGGTTCCCAAGAAGCATACTTGTTTGTAAACTGCTATTATATTTATGTAAGTGTACTTGGTAAATAAAAGCACATAGGGAAATACACTTTTATATACTTTCGTATGCTTAATCACATGTATTTTTTACTTAGCAAAAAGTAGTGTACTTGAAGTTCATTTTAATAAGAATACTTGAGTATAAGTTTAAGTATATCAAGTATACTAGGCACCATGCAATTGTAGTGTACTAGAAAGTATACTGATTTTTATACTGACATTTTGTTTATAAAAAGCATACTTTAAAGATACTGTTATAATGTCTTTTTAGATTTATAAAC
>NW_013952852.1:169482-171134 GCF_001266775.1 Austrofundulus limnaeus | reverse complement strand
TGTACTTGAAGTTCATTTTAATAAGAATACTTGAGTATAAGTTTAAGTATATCAAGTATACTAGGCACCATGCAATTGTAGTGTACTAGAAAGTATACTGATTTTTATACTGACATTTTGTTTATAAAAAGCATACTTTAAAGATACTGTTATAATGTCTTTTTAGATTTATAAACTTACCAAAAAGAAGCATACTTTAAGTACATGGCATTAAGTGTACTAAAGTATATTTAAGTGGACTTTTATTTATCATGTACACTGATATAGCTAAGTATACTGGCAGTTTACTAACAAATATACACCAAGGACTAAATTGACCCACAATACGTTTAAGAAACTATACTCAGGAGTATACTGAAAGTAATCTTTTATGTATACTTTTAGTTTAATCTTGAAATATACTACAAATAAGCCAGTCTGTGTGAAAATGTACTTGCAGTGTACTACTAAAGTTTATCTTGGCCAAAAGTTTAAACATCAATATAGACTAAGTATACTTAAACGTTTCGTAAAAGCCAAGTACAGTGTAAGATAAACTTGGTTAAGTATATCTCAGATGAGTACATAAAAAAGTAAACTGGACTCTTTTCATTTTTAATTTAAAATTAGTGCACTTAAAGGATACTTGCATATATGTGATACTTTTTGCTGAGTGTTGGTAAGGGGTGTCCAAATGCTTTCTGTATATTGGTTCATGCTGTGTTTTACCACATCTGTTTGTTTACCTTCAGATCAGCTGAAGTGACTGTAAACACATCAACACTGTGGAAGTTTGGTAGTTTTGATACGTATMCATGAATTTATGCTCAGACTTGTTCAGGAAATGTACAAATTCTTTGTTTARATAGCATGCATACAATGCATTTCGGTAAACTACTGGTATATGTGTCATGAATGACTCTTTGGGACCACATTARATCATAATATRTGTAAAACCGACTGAKTTAAAGCAAATTTTCTGATTTGTGACATCGGTTGTTTGTGGCGGCCATCTTGAATCAGTTTGAATTAGTTACATTTTTGCTTCTCAAAGTATACATTGGGGATGAGTCACAGSTATAACCACTCCCAGTTTTACTTCATCATCTGTACGTTTGACTGAATTAAAACCGTCTTTGTGTCACTTAAATACAGTGTCCATCTTTTAACTGACTCCAAAAGTAGATTAGTTGTAGGTGTTTGTCCAGTTATTGCTTTCTAAAAGTTGGCAGATCAACTTTGCAGGTATGTTTTTTTTTTMTTTTTTTTTTTGTCTGAGATCATTTGTCATTAGTGATTGTGGGTAAACCCTTGTTTACTTATTTCATCAGACCTGCACCAAATGAAAAAAACACCACCTCCCTGTTTGGTGCTGCATGAATTCAGCCAAATCATCTACAGTCCTTACTGCTTCTTTGTGATTTTACTCATTTTATTCATTAATTTCGTCTGTATAATAAAGAATAAATCACAAAGAAATCTTCTTTTAATGTGTTCTAATGCAGTGTTTCCCAAAGTTGGGGTCGAAACATCAAGGTGGGGTCCTGAAAACATTTTCTGAATTAATTACATTTTTGCCTTAGTTGTAACAAAGGAGTGAGGTTAGTGTATTTAAAATGGATAAATGTAGTATAAAAATATTGTTACTATGTTTTGTTGACCTGATAAAAATG
>NW_013952852.1:162166-169144 GCF_001266775.1 Austrofundulus limnaeus | reverse complement strand
GTAATATTTGGGGTCACAAGTTTTTGCCATGGATATTTTGTGGGTCAGAAGACAAAAAGTTTGGGAACCACTGATTTAATGTGTTGCAAAAGTTACAAGTCAAAAATCAAACACTAGAGGGCGCAAAATGAGTTTAAAATCATTGAATGCTTGTTTAAAATAGCTTTGTGAACGACTGTGGGTGGAGCCTAACACCAAGACAGACTCCGGATTCATCCAATAGGCTGTAAGCTTCGGAGCTTTCGAACGCTCAACGGACCAATCGCGTTACGAGGAACGTGTGAACACTTCCGTTTGATTCAGCCTCTACGTTACGCGCCGCGGCCCTGTTTTAAAGTTCCTGGGGTGGGGGGGAACGACCGGGACAAAACCAGGAGAACAGGGTCAAATTTAACCTCCGGACTAAATATTTCATACGTCTTTAGTACCGGGAGGATAGACACAAATCTGAAGGCAAGGTTTGGGAACATTTTATTCGTCTTTAGAGAGGTTTTGCCAGCGTCCATTCGAGTTTGAATTTGTCGCTTATGTTGACTGGATTCAATAAAGTTTATTTTAAAAAAAAGTGTTGCTAATGCTAATGCTAGCGGCTTCGTTCGCTCATTGATTCTCCTTCTTCCGGTGGATTTACCAGCCTGACAGATTCGTTTCTGACAAACCGCGATGGCCTCTTTCGTGACTAACAGCCGCTTTGTGTCTCTGGTTCTCTCCCGTGTTTGAATCTGAAGGTGAAACGCGCAGGAAACCACCAGAAGGTCTCGACTTCCCGATTATAACGACAGAAAATAGAGAAAATGGCGGAGCCGGACAAACTAAACATCGACTCGATAATTCAGCGTCTCCTGGAAGGTGAGGAGGCTCAAATATATCAGGATTAAAGTGTTTTAATCTGATTCTGTGACGGCTGGATGGTGATGAGCTGTTTAGGATTTTATTATTTATACTTTTGATCAAAGGTTGTATTAAACTGCTCTTGATTGATGGTTTCGATGAGTCTATTTTGATAAGATATTAAATGTTTATTATGTGACAGTTCCCAGTTTCATTTAAATATAGTTAATGTTATACATACATTAACAAATACCTGGTTACCCAGTGAATTATGCTTTCTGATACAAACACCGAGTTTACTGRATTTTGTATCTTTTGAAGCATTATTTTAATAGTATGAAATTGTATTTTTTTTAGTTTATGATGTTTTCTTTCTACAAGATCTCATAATAAACATGAAGTTAATGATTTGAAATCATCAGAGTATAAACAAGGATAACATGTGAGTAATTATTAGTTGTTTTGGACAAATTTACCAATAATTAGCAAGGCTCGTAGAACATTATTTTTGCAGTATTTTTCTGGCTGCAGATACACTGACTGCAYTTTCCAAGTAGACGATTTTAATTATTAATCACAGCGAGAGCCTTGTGGTCAACAAATGAARGCAAACATTTCCTAAGACCCAGTTGTACCATTCAGAAATGTAAAAAATAATCCAGTCTAAATGTTTTGGCTCCTGACCAACAATTTAGCAACAACAGACTTGGGACCTGCCGGACGCTGGTTGAAGTACGCAAAACATTTCTGAGTCGATAAGCGTTGGCAGAATTATTAGCATGTGGTCTGAATCAAAAGCAAAAGTGGTGAAAATTATTTAATAGTGAAAGAAAAATGCTGTTGAATCAAAATGTTAAATTCAATTCTGGCTTTCTGTAAATCATTTTTCAGGAATCACAGCTTGGATACCTCACGCCTGCAGAGAATCCTAAACACAGGAAAATAATCTGCACMATCAGCAGTTACATATCCTCTAAACTCAAACCTCACCTTGCGCTCACTTAAATAAAAAGACCCAAATATTAAATGTGGTTTGCACGATGGAGCTGAATGCAGCTGGCACACAATCTACCAGAATTAACAAAATAGTTTATTGTTTTGCAAATATTGCAAAAAGTAAAGCGAGGGTAGGACTTCAGTTCATAAAGACCAATAGAAATGAATGGATTTTTTTTTGCTGTAAATACTCTTTGTACATTTTTACATTTTTTTTACTGATATAAATGTATATTTCTGACAAACTTTACATTTGCAGCACCAGGGCCTCGTGTAACTCTTTAGTCTCTTTGCAGATTCCATCAGTTTCTTTCAGATCTGTCATTTTTATTTGATTTGATTTATTTAACAGGAAAAGATTACTAAAAATCAAGCCTGACTCAGCATAATTGCTGTTTTACAGCAGGTTCCTGTTCTGCAGCACATAAAACACTCTGAAATACAGCATCACAATCACATCATTATACACCATAGACACAAAGACAAACAAGCATACCAAATTTCAGGAAGGCAGCGTTTGCAAAATAGGACGTCTAAATATGAGCACAACAAAAAGTGTCCAGCAGATGCCAGACAAGATTCTTCTTAAAGGGCTGTAGTTTTGAAATGGACTTTATGTTTTGAGGAATGTCATTCCATGCTTTAGTATAAACATAGAAGAAAGACCTCTGGCCYTAACAGTTTTTAAAAGTTGGTAATATCAGTTGTCCTTTTGTAACAGATCTAGTTGTATGACCACTTCCAGAATTTGATTTGGGCAACAATGCACAGAGAGTTCCATAATTGGCACCTTGGAAGATCTGAAAATATAAATTAATACCACTATACAAAACATAATTCTGAAAAGTCAAGGCATCAGACAATGAAAGAACTGTACAGTGATGAGTCCAACCAGCAAGTTTTTTATGAATTTTGTAGGCCCTGTTGTAGAGCCTAACTATGGGTTCTAAGATTTCATTTGTTGTAAGAGACCAAACAGGTAAACAGTACGACATGGTTGAGAGTATAATGGCATGAAGATAGATATTTGAAACAGAAGATGTCAGATTGGATCTAATTTTTGAATAAACATATTTCTGTTTCAACTTAGTGGTTAAGACTTGTACATTTTATGCCACAAATAATTGTTGTTCTGATATCTGTATATCACTTACTGTGTTATCTTCATTTACAACTTCAGGTATGTTGATAGTAGATTGTAACGTCCTGGACTAGATGTTCAACCRTAATTTATAGTCTAAATAGCTGCAAAGTCTTTTTCTAACATTTGATAGAAAAAAAAACATTTATTTACACCCTTATAGTCTGCGTTATGGAAAAAYGTCAGACGTTATCAGGATAACATTACTGCACAAAGCTTCACCAGGAAGTTAGTCGACTTTAAAAACAAAAACTTTAATCGGATTTTAATATCAGTTTTCCTTTTTTATTCTTTGGAAGATAACAAGGATCCCTGTTGAGACTAACAGATGCTAATTTATGATGATTTTCACATCTTAAGTTCATAAAAATAACCTGATGATAAAAGGTTTTAACTTTATTCATCAGACATCTTCCTGCATAAGGTGTAGCTGTAAACTACAGTTAATCTGAACAGATGAGCGAAGTAAACTGTGAATGATTTCAAGTTGATGTTAGCTCAAAGATCATCTTTGAAGTCACAACATTAAACATGTTTTATCCAATAAATGTTATTGTTTGATACGTAGAGTTTTCCCAGAACCTGCATTATTAATGAACTCATCGTAGATTTTAGTTTGTTTACCTTCTAAATGTAGGCCTGAGCTGTTGGAGGTGGTTGAGATTATAAGTGCGTGCACGTTTTTCCTACATTGTGGGAACCATTTTCCCAAAAAACAGCTTTGTGGGGACCAATGCCTGGTCCCCACGGGTATGAATGCAGATTATGGATGGGGGGTTGGGTTTAGGACCAAGGTGTGAATTGAGTTTAGGTTAGTTTTAGGGTCAGGTAGGCACCTGTGAGGTTAGTTTTAGGGTCAGGTAGGTACCTGTGAGGTTAGTTTTAGGGTCAGGTAGGCACCTGTGAGGTTAATTTTAGGGTAAATGGTCAGGGTTGGGATATAAATTTCTAAAAAAAAAATAATGGAAGTCAATCCACAGTCCCCATGGGGATATAAAACCCAGACSTGTGTGTCTGTGTGTGTGAAGMGAAATGCCTGCTGGGAGTRTGACTTTGACTGTGGGACAGGCTGGAGTGTTTTGTACTCGGGCAGTGATAAGGTTGTCTGGCAAACACAAGAAAACAAACAAGCCTGATAGTGGCAGTATTTATATCCTGTTGTGTAACTCACTGGACCTTTTTATATTTTCTGGTATTTGTGGTTTTATATTAAAACATCTGTTGGTTTTTATCGTCTCTAGTGAAGAATGTGCTCTTCTGTAGTTTAGTTCAGTTAATTTGTTTTAAATCTCCGATGTGGACAACAAGGTTACCCTCCTGCTTCCTGACTGTGTTTTGAGACCAAACCAATTAAATGTGTTTGGATAAGTTCATTAGCAGGCACAATTAGATTATTAGCTCTGAAGCTAAGCTAACTGCTAGCAGAGCTGACATCACAGCAGGCCAACCAGAACAGCTGAGACAGAATCGCTGAACCGTGCCAAGTGTTGGTTTCAACCCGGCAGCTTTCTCGTCTCTCTCTTTGTTTTCGGCCCCCCCTGACCGGCGTTGTGCAAAGCCTCCCTCGTGAACGCCTCACCGTGGCCCACTGGCTGCGAGGCTAACTTTGGAGTAAGCTCTGTCAGGGCTTAGCCCTCCAGTAATCCAGGTTTAAAAGCAACAAGCAGCCGCGCGGTATTTATATCTGCTTTTCTCTGCCTTTTGTCGTCCCTCCCCAACATCCGTTTGGTGATTCATACTCTGAGCCGAGCTGTGGCTGCTCAGCCTATGAGAGTCTGAGTGTTAGAAAATCTTCACTCATTTATCCCCCCTTTTATTACCGGAAGAGTGTTTGCTTTTAAAGTGCATCAAGAAAACTGCTTGATGGGTTTTAGGCACCGATCCAGAGGGCTGCGATGCAAATAAATAAATAAATGATGCACCTCAGTTATCAGGTGTGTGATCAAACACCAGGAGGCAGCTGGTCGGCTTGTATTTATCCAAAACATTGTTAAACTAAAATACAGAGACAGAAATACAAGTTATTTGATATAAACTCTGATTCATATATTGTCATGCCCAATAAGGAGTGGACAATGACATAAGTGACCTGTTTGGACAAAATGAGTCACAATAAGAAAGTTTTTAATARTAAGTTATTTAAATCTCTCCATTAACAGTAGGGCTGGGTATTGATTCAAATTTCCCAAATCGATTCGATTCACAGGGGCCTGATTCGATTCACGATGATTCACAATTCAGTTTGATTGATTTTTAAATTAGTTAAAGATATCATGTAGCAACACATTTACTTTGATATGTAAGATATTCTCAAAGGAACTAATTCTGCAAATAGTAGAAACTAATTCTGTTTACAAGAATGCTGGTTTGAAAAAAAGTTTTTAGTTGTCATCAGGATTTTTATATTAGATGTAGCCTGAGTTAGTTCAAACTTACGGAGCCCGCGAGGGGACTTTTTTTTCCTTTGGCGTTACCTTGCAATACCTTTTGCGTTGCCTCGCAGTACCTTTTGCGTTACCTCGCAGTACCTTTTGCATTACCTCGCAGTACCTTTTTGCGTTACCTCGCAGTACCTTTTTGCGTTACCTCGCAGTACCTTTTTGCGTTACCTCGCAATACCTTTTTGCATTACCTCGCAATACCTTTTTGCGTTACTGCCTTTGCGTTACCACACAATGCCTTTGCGTTACCACGCAATGCCTTTGCGTTACCTCTCAATGCCTTTGCGTTATTACCTTTGCGTTACTGCCTTTGCATTACCTCGCAATGCCTTTGCATTACCTTGCAATGCCTTTGTGTTACTACCTTTGCGTTACTGCCTTTGCGTTACCTCGCAATGCCTTTGCGTTACCACGCAATGCCTTCGCGTTTCCACGCAATGCCTTCGCGTTACCTCGCAATGCCTTCGCGTTACCACGCAATATTGTTTTGCGTTACCATGCAAAAGTGTTTTGAATATGAACTGAATTAAATCAGACTTTTATTTTGAAATATCSYGTTACCAAAACAGGATGTGTCGRCACAAGTTCGTGAAATTGACATTGATGTTGRGTGGCTGCACTGTGTTCAYATATCGACATATGACATACTTCCATGTGTGGCTGTGTGATATATTTATTCTAAAGCTGAATTAAAGCAGTAGGCTAACTCGCTAACGGTAAATGTYAGTTTGCTAATAAACCGGCAGGCACAACAGTGATAAAGTACTTTTGCGAGGTAACGCAAAAGGTATTGCGTAGGAACGCAAAAGAAAAAAAATCTCCCATGTCCCCTCGCGGGCTCTGTACAAATTGCATGTCTGCTGGTTGGGATATGATTGGTTCTGTTTGTCACACAAACTAACAGATTTAAACTGCAGCAGCATGAAGAACACACATCAGACACAGAGCATCAGTCTTCATCTCTCTAACCTGCTAATTATTTGTTTTAAAGACCGTTTTCCTTGTTTTATTTGAAATCCTTTTCTAATAATCCGTTGGAACGTGTTTAACGTGATGTGAGGCTGAGGCGAGTCGTTCAGCAGGAAAATAATTTGTTCAGATCGTCGTCGTGATTTCTTCCCTCTGCTCGGTGTGTGTGTGCMTGTGTGTGAGGTGTGAAAACACYATAAGCAGACTTGAGAAACCTGCTGAATTCCTGAGATGCCTTAAATTCATTTCCAAGAGCAGAACGTTGCTTTCTTTTTTTGATTTGTAAATGTATTTATTCTAGGAGTTAACTGCTTTGGTTTTTTTGTTTTTTTGTGTGCGTGTGTTTTCAAAGTATTTTTTTATTTTAAGTTTAGGATGTCTTCTTGGTTTGTGCAGCATCAGCTTACAGCAGGAAGTGGTTTCACACCTTTCCTGTAGCTTCAGATTTAAAGGCCTCATTAAATGATTGACCTGTTTCTGAGTCGGATAACGTCTCGACAGTTTCCACTGCTTGGTTTCTGTTAGATCTGTGATCACACTCGACAAACTGTGTGTGTGTGTGTGTGTGTGTGTGTGTGTGTGTGTGTGTGTGTGTGTGTG
>NW_013952852.1:160436-162016 GCF_001266775.1 Austrofundulus limnaeus | reverse complement strand
GTGTGTGTGTGTGTGTGTGTGTGTGTGTGTGTGTGTGTGTTCAGAGATGTGATTTCTACAAGGTATAGAACAATGTTACCTCTGAAAGAGGCGAGTACCTGCTGAAATGGCCGTTGGACAGAACCGCTAACAGAACTTGACAACATTTGGCGGGTGGGAGGTGTTAACAGCCCGGTCTGGTGGTCTGGTTCAAAATCCAAGCATCACATTTCATAGCTGTGCTTCATGTCAATCTTTTTGGTTCTTATTGAAGCTCTTTGTGATGTTTTTCTTTTTTTACTCCATAAAACATGTAACGTTTTGTATTTTATTTTATTTTTAGTCAAAGGCTCTCGGCCGGGGAAGAACGTTCAGCTAACGGAGAATGAAATCCGTGGCCTCTGCCTCAAGTCTCGGGAAATCTTCCTGAGCCAGCCCATCCTGCTGGAGCTCGAGGCTCCTCTAAAAATATGTGGTGAGTTGAGATGAATCGAGGGGATTTAGACCAAGTCCAAAACTTTAAGACTGTTTTCCCTCACACAGTCTCCCCTGAACCACTGGTTTATTGTGGAATTTTTTTTATTAGAAACTGTAAAATGACCTTCTTAATAAATGGAAGTTTTAAAGGTTTTCCTRTGCTCCCCCCCTGTAGGCGACGTCCACGGTCAGTACTACGATCTCCTCCGACTCTTCGAATACGGAGGCTTCCCCCCAGAAAGCAACTACCTGTTCCTGGGAGACTACGTCGACCGAGGGAAGCAGTCGCTGGAGACCATCTGTCTGCTTCTAGCCTACAAGATCAAATACCCAGAAAACTTCTTCCTGCTGCGCGGCAATCACGAGTGCGCCTCGATTAATCGAATCTACGGTTTTTATGATGAGTGTAAGTGAACAGAGATGTCTGTTTTGGAATGAGGGAATAAGCTGGAGTTGTGCTTTAAGTTTGTTTTATTTGTTTTAGGTAAGCGACGGTACAATATCAAGTTGTGGAAGACCTTCACAGACTGCTTCAACTGTTTACCCGTGGCCGCCATTGTAGACGAGAAAATCTTCTGTTGCCACGGAGGTAGATCCAGTCAAAATGGTTTCAGGTGGATTTAAAAGTCACGAGTTGATGTAAACCAGACCCCCGTCCCTCCCCAGGCCTCTCCCCGGACCTTCAGTCGATGGAGCAGATCCGCAGAGTAATGCGACCCACAGACGTGCCCGACCAGGGCCTGCTGTGCGACCTGCTGTGGGCCGATCCAGACAAAGACGTCCTGGGCTGGGGGGAAAACGACCGCGGCGTCTCCTTCACGTTCGGGGCGGACGTGGTGGCCAAATTTTTGCACAAACACGACATGGACCTAATATGCAGGGCGCATCAGGTAGGTTCTGTTAAAGAGATCCATGATTAGTTGAAACATTAGACTTTATTTAATAAACATATATTTTAACTTTAAAATAAAGACTGTAAAAATAGTGTAGGATGTTCAGTTAATCATTTTAAATTAAAAGTTAAAAAATATATTTTAACACGGACAGAGCCATTTTATTTCCACACAAAGCATTCTGGGTAAATGATGACGTGGATAGGTCCTCGGTGTGAGGCTGCTAGCGAG
>NW_013952852.1:157755-160063 GCF_001266775.1 Austrofundulus limnaeus | reverse complement strand
AAAGCTAACAGGCTAAGCTGAGGATCTTCTTCCATGAAGCAGCTCTGTTGTCCTCCATCCATATTTTCAGTAACAGGCTGAGAAAAATAAACAAATTCAATCTCACATCTTTCCCTCTCAACCACACCTGACAGGCCTTCCAGCCAATCAGAAATCAGGTGTTTGTGGGACTTTGATATTCAGCAAAACATTTAATTCAGATCCATCTCAAGATGTTGGAGCAAAGCTCAAAATAAATGAATTTATTTGTTAGATCAGATTTTTTTAAAATGCTTTCAGAGAAGAAAACCTTTCAGGAGGATGTTTACCGATTCCTCCACCTGAGAGACGAGCTGGCTGCACAGTGGATGCTAAAGTTAGCTCAGGTTAGCTGAACTGAGCCGGCTGCACAGTGGATGCTAAAGTTAGCTCAGGTTAGCTGAACTGAGCCGGCTGCACAGTGGATGCTAAAGTTAGCTCAGGTTAGCTGAACCGCAGCAAACAGGAGGAGCAGAGAGGAGCTGGAGTCTGACGACTTTTATAACAGTGACCTGGGTAACAACATCTGACCAACAGGTGTGTGTTTACTGGGAGAAAATGAGACAGGTGTGCCACAATTTGATTAGCTGCCGGGGCAGCCTGTCTTTGTATAACTGGAATTAAACAAKATTAACACTAAGAGAGCTATACCTGTTTAATTTAATATTATTGTCCTTCAAAAGCCTGTGTTCTCTCTGTGATGGAGTCCGTTTTAGTTCATGATAAATATCAGCTTTATATATCGTATTATTCTGCTGTTCAAACCAAGCAGAACCAGACTGTTTTGTTTCCTCTATCAGTCCTTTAACTGTAGCTGTCTGTTTTCATTCAAAGACTGAATTTTTCGAGTCAAAACGTTGCATTTAAAAATATTTATAATATTAAAGCTCATGTTAGAAACTGAGCTGCAGTTCTCACAATCATTTAAACCACAAAAGTCCATCTTCTTTGCCTCTTTGTAAGCGTTAAACCACCTCATGAAAATGACTCACAGGGTTGTTATGTTACTCACATATTTTAATAATGGAATCAACGAAACGTCTGACCTCTAGTGGTCGATGTTTGAAACAAAAATCTGCAGCAGCTCTAAGACTTGTGCACCAAATCATTGCTTCTGTTTYAACCTCACCGTGTTCTGATCAACAAATAAAGTCACGTTTTGTTCAGTCCAGTCATTTCTCTGGATGTTCTGCATTGTTCAGTGTTTCCAGCAGTGAGTGTGTGGAAACATTATGTTCCACCGTAGCTTCAAGGTGAGAAACAAAACTCTGCTTTTCAGATTCATAAAATCTTCCTCCTCTGGAAACGTGTGGCTGATGTTTTTCCAAACTCTGGTTTTAGTGCAGAAAGTGCAGTTTATTGATCTCAGTTCACCTCCAGAACATTATTTATTTAATTCAGGATCAAGTCTCKGATTATAACTCGTCTTGTTTTGTTAAACTTTCTCTCTTTGAAGGTGGTGGAAGACGGTTATGAGTTTTTTGCTAAGAGGCAGCTCGTCACTCTTTTCTCTGCTCCCAACTACTGCGGAGAGTTCGACAACGCTGGTGCCATGATGAGCGTGGACGAGACGCTCATGTGCTCCTTTCAGGTTCGTAAAAACGTCTTTTTACACGTTAAAATGTGGACGTCCACTTCAGTTTCTGTTGTAGTGGTACATTTTTGGTTGTTTATGTTAGAGGGATCCACGATTAGTTGTAACGTTAGATTTTATTTGATAAACGTTTATTTTAACTGTAAAATAAAGACTAAAAATACTGATTTTATCATTTTTAAACTAAATTTTTAAAAATATATTTTAACAAGGACTGAGCCATTTTATTTACTCACAAAGCATTCTGGGTAAATGATGACATCAGCAGGTCCTCGGTGTGAGGCTGCTAGCGAGCTAAGAAAATATTGGTTAAGATTTGTATTTGTGTTGTGATGCTGTTGATTATTTGAAATTATATTGTGTATTAAGTTTAGTTTTATTACTTGTATGTTGTACGTTTTTTTAGATACATATATTTTTTAAATTGGGGGCAGATATAAGATTTTATTCTTCTTTCTGCTCCTTTTCATTTAACTATGTTGTGATTGTCTTTTTGACACAATGATGTTGTATTATTAGTTTGTTCTTTTATTAATTGTTAGTTTTATTATTTGTATGTTGTACGTTTTTTTGATACATATATTTTTTTAATTGGGGGCATATGTTATATATTTTTCTTTCTGCTCCTTTTCATTTGACTATGTTGTGATCGTGTTTTTTGACACAACGTTGTTGTATTATTTGTTTCTATTATTA
>NW_013952852.1:143190-154044 GCF_001266775.1 Austrofundulus limnaeus | reverse complement strand
CCTCATGAACAAACACACCAACGAAGTTCAAACCAGTCACACACTCCGAGCTGCGAAGTCCGCATCTCACAGTTCTGACTGGGAGCAATGCACAAGATGGCCGTCAACAGAGGATAGCAGCGGGAGAGCAGACGTAAGTTGTGCAATTTTTTTGTCACTCACCAGGGGGGACGAGACGTGCGCCTCGAAGTATAAACCAAGCTTTAGTGTCCTCAGTTCCCGAACGCTTATTGAATGTTGTTAAAAGGCAAAGTGATGTAAGAGTGGCAAAACATGCCCGTCTCAGCTTTTTCGGTACGTGTTGCAGGCATCAAATCAAAATGAGGGAATATTTGCAAAACAAAAACTATATTGTAGCTGTTAGAACATTACACATTTTGTCTTTGTATTCAGTTGAATGTAGATTATAAAGGATTTGCAAACCATCGTATTCTGTTTCTGTTTGTGTTTTACACAACATCACAACTTCATTGGAACTAGGGTTGTAGAATCAGAGCAAACGTTTACCAGACTGCAGCGTGAGGTAGGTCTTGCTGTTATCGCAGCGTCCATCCTGAGCTGTGACTGTTAGGTTGTAGAGCTGGCCGCAATGCATGCCGGGCAGCTCACAGCTGCTTTTAGTGCTGTTGCAGTCGATTTTGTGACCATCAGGGCCGAAAGCCTGCACCTTATAGGAGGCCACGTCACCCACACCTTGCCATGAAACCACACCCGTGTTGTTCTTACACGTCATCTTTGCTGCTACTTTCTGCGGTACGCATGGCACTACAAGTAGAAAGGATAGAAAGGGGTTATATTTAGTGACTAAAATACAAATGTTTGACATCATCTGGTGATAAATTAAATCTGCTCTTGATTTTACCTGTGGCAATGTGCACAGCTGGCGTCACAGCACTGCTACACATGTCATCAGAAGCAACAACGGTGATGGAGTAGTTGAAGCCACATAGCAGGTCATTTAGCAGGCAAGTTGTTTCATTGCTGATGCACGATGGAGCATAGCCTGCTCTGCCCTGAGCAACTGCGGTATAAGACAGGGCTCCTTGACTCGGCCCCCAGGAGACCATCACCCCACCGGACTTACAATCCACACGGGTTTTCACCTGATCTGGTACACAGGGTACTACAAGAACACGGGAAGAAATGTCAGCTTTGCATTAAATTCCACCTCCAATAATCATTAATATATGTAATAATCATTCATGCATTGACAAAAACAACAACATTGTAATTCTGGAAAACAGTGCTTTTCCTAATAGAGTTCCATCCAACRTTTCATCCAACTACAGTCTTCAYTTTGGTTCTTACCTGCTTTAAGTTGTCCAACATCGCTTTGAGACACGTTGCACACGCTGTTGACAGCGATCACACTGATGTTGTAGGTGAAGCCACACTTGAGGTCTGGCAGGACGCAGGCCTGGGAGTCCGTCACGCAACTGGTTTCTCCCTCTTCCACACCGAAGCCTTGGACGATGTAGTGTTCAGCCCCCCTGCTGGGCTGCCAATCCACCTGTGCTGTGTTACTGCCACAGTCCAGCTCAAACACAACATTTTCAGGAGGACAAGGCACTGGAGAAAGATAAAAACAATGTGAAAAGTGACTCAATGGGTAATAAAATTGACCATATATGTGGTTAAGTGAAACACAGATGATACCAAACTCGTTCATAAGATTTAATGCGGTACAGAGTGATACATTTCAAATTGTTGTCATAAAAAATTGAATTTGTTTCCTTTTGTGTACTCACCWGATTYCACTTGCAGCTTAGCRCTAGGTGGACTGCTGCACTGCTCATTTGAGGCCACTGTGGTCACATTATAGATTCTTCCGCACTGCAGATTCTGCAGCTCGCAATTGGTGCCATTGGTGGTGCAGGTTGAAACATCACCACTGGAGGACTTTGCTGTTGCAGTGTAGTTCAGGGCCCCCTCAGCRTACATCCAGTCCAGAAGGGCAGTGTTGRTGCCGCAGTCCAAAACCACAGAGCCAATGTTGGGTGTGCAGGGAACTAAAAGACGCCATTAAAGAATTGCTTGTTAAACCAATGCTTAAACATAACAAGTCACACATGAACACACATCATGCAAAACCAATAGTTACCTGATTTGAACAGAAYTGGTGGRCTTGGCAAACCTGAGCAGACATTATCCACTGGTACCACCTGCACAGAATATTCTTGTCCACAGCTGAGGTTGGTCAAAGTACACTTGGTGAGTCCAGTCTCACAGGTGGACTGAGCTCCCTGAGTACTCAATGCTGACACTTTGTAAGACAGAGCCCCTCTGCTGGCACTCCAGGACACAACTGCCTGATTGTTGGAGCAGTTCACGGTTGCTTTCACGTCAGTAGGAATACACGGAGCTAAATTTTTTTTAAGAGGTAAATTGCAGATAGTTTAGTTGTTAAAATATGAATTTTCAACAAGTCAAAAATTGCATTTTTGAATTTTGTCATATATTCAAATGAGAATTTGAAACCTAATACCTCACCTGACTGCAGTATATTAACCTCACTGAGTTCAGAGTTACAGATTGTGTTGGAGGCGACGACGGTCACTGTGTTGTTCTGTCCACAGGGGACWGTGGAAATGGCGCACTGCTCGCTGACAGATGTGCAGTTAAACGATTGACCACCTTTTGTCGTTACTGTGGCAGTGTAGAAGATGGCCCCAGCTGAGCGGGTCCACGACATCCTAGYGATGTTGGTAAAGCAGTTTTTGGTGCTGGAGACATTAGTGGGCTTACATGGCACTGAGGGACGTAAAGAGAAACATGTTAATGAATCACTAAGTCCTGATGAAGAGAACTGTATTCAAATTGTGTATAAATAATTTTAAATTTGGAAGAGTKAACTCTGGGGGTTGGGGGTGCATTATTTAGAGGTATGCATTTGAAATTGTACCTGACAAAAGGGATGAAGCCTGACTGGGTTGACTTGTACATACGGAGTCTACTGCCTGAACAGACAGGAAGTACTCCTGACCACACCGGAACTCAGAGATGTAAGTCCACGTATCGTTGGTGCTGAGCTGCACTTTGTGGCCACTGTTGGTTTGCGCAGTCACAATGTAAAACTCAGCAGCTTCACTTGCATTCCAGCTCAGTGAGGCCACCTTTAAAAAAAAATAAAAATTTCATTGAGTTACTTATTTGTCTGCTTCATAAAGCACTTTATAATGTTTGAGAAATACTTTTTAAGGAACAAAACAATGGTCATCTTCGTGGTGCAGTTAAAAGATGATTTCAAATGTTGTGGTATACAAGGTGCTAAAATGAGAAAGCGGATGTTAAACATTCATACTAATAAATTAGGTAATTATTTCAGTTTAATCCAAGTAAAACAAGTTTAAAAAATTGGTTCTGGTGTCAGCAGTTTAACATTAGTTGCAGGTGGAGATATGCTTCCTAAAAGTTTGCTTACCCATCCGAATTGTTGTGCTGTTGCTTGGCACGCTGGTGCACGAGTATTCATATGCAATGACGTTGACGGTGTACACTTCACCGCAGYGTAGGTCATTCCAGGTGCAGATAGTACTATTTGTTATGCACCCATGGGTGTGGCCATCGTCTCCAATCGCAATGGCCATATACCKTTCTGCCTCTGCGCTCATGGACCAGCTGACTGAGCCCAGCCTGTCTTCACAGTGTGTGATGCTCTGCACATTCATTGGGACACAGGGACCTGAGGAAATATGAAATTGATGAATCACCACTGTATGTAAAATGGCATAAGGAAAAAATATAAATGAGCCATGTACCTGACTTGTATYGTTCAGATGAGCTGACGGTGCTGCCACATCGACCATCTTTGGCTTGTWCAGTTAAATTGAACATTTGTCCACAAGGCAGAACAGTTTCTATTATTGTATCATTGGTCTGGAAAGATGCGGTGTATCCCAGGTGTCCACTGATGGTCACCTCATAAAAYGATGCGCCTTTAGCCTCAGGCCAGTCCAAGACAATGGTGTCATTGTTGCAYGATCCACTGACCATCAGACCAGTTGGCTGGCATGGTTCTGAAAGATAAATAAACATCATTTTTTTGGTTTTTGGTTTTCTGCTTTTTTTTTTTGTTGGGCAAAATCATGTTAATCATCAGTAAAACTGTCCCAGAACAGTATTTAGCACTTATATAGTTTAACTTAATAGTTTGTACGTATAGTTTTGGAACACACTGTAAGTAATTATTCAAAAACATGCAAGTACAATTATCGTCCTATAAATCGTTATCAGATAAATTCCACATATAATCGTAATTGGTTTTTTTCGATATCGCCAATTCATTGAAATGGTTTTATAAGTATTTTTTTCAACAATGCTTCTAATGGTTCTCCAAAATTAAAAAGCAGAACCTGAACTAAAACAAAATAGTATGCCAACATTAAAGTACTACCTGTCTGAATCTCCACAATGTTGCTGATCTCACTGTAACATGCGTCCCTGTATGCAGTTACAGAGAACTGGTACGTTTCCCCACATTTCAAGTAAGGGAAACCGCAGGTGACGTTGGTAGAGTTGCACTGCAGAGTTATTCCCATGCTGGAGGTGGCAGTAGCCACGTAGAGCTCCACCCCTTTTTCGTCATTCCAGAACAAGTTGGCGGTTCTTGTGCCACACTTTAGGTCCACTTCAACGTTCAACAGCTGACAGGGGCCTGGACAACAAGTTCAGGCATTACAAAATAATAACACGGGGGAATTCTGGTTGTGAAAGTAAAACAACAGCTTTAGATGAAGTCTTTCTTGACTTACGTGAGTTGAAGGTAAGATTAGTTTGTGTATCGATCTGGCAGTTGTCACTGACGCTTGTCATGATGACGTTGTACATCTGACCGCACTGCAGCTTTGTCAAGGTACACTGGTTCCCATTCGTTTCACACAAAGACCGGAAGCCATCTGCTGACTCAGCAGTCACCTTGTAGGAGTTGGCTCCATGGGCTGAGCTCCACGAGACGTCAGCTGAGTTGTTGTGGCAGTTCAGGTTGACCACCACATTGCTGGCTACACAAGGAGCTAAAGACGGAGAAGGCGATGTTACACAACTGGAAAAAAATCTTCAAATAATGTAGCGTCAAATCAAAATTTTCAGTCAGGTTTTGGCTTTTGTATGTTCTACAGTACCTGAAACCAGCAGTACGGGTGTGGAAGGCTTGCCGGCCAGCGTTTCCCCCGTAGCAATGACAGTGGTGGTGTAGGCGATCCCACAGTGGAGGCCTTTTACGCTGCAGAAGGTATCATTACTGGAGCAGGTCAGTGAGTGGCCATCAGTTCCCAGCAGTTTTACCTCATAGGCCTCAGCGCCCCTGCTGGGCTCCCATGATATGGTTCCCTGACCCGCTCCACACTTCACATATGTTCCCACGTTGTTAGGCGGACAAGGTTCTGATTGCAGAAAGACAGACAATAAAAAGACAGAATATAAGGTCTGATGTAACGCAGACACTAATGTAAGACTTTATACAAAGTATGAAGCATAAAAACTGCTAAGAATTAAAAATGTGCATTATCTACATTGATTCGTTTGCACGTTGGCTACATTCTGAAAAGAAGCAAAACGTGACTGAGTGAACAAAACTATAGACTTTTATTCCATCATATAACCTCATATGTTCTTTTACTGGAGTCTGAAAAACCAAATTCTATATACAGTAAACTTTTTTGCATTTTACACCATATACAGAGCTTTATCATTGAATAACTCCCTTACTTTGTATAGTACTGCAATAGATTTAGCTATTTTTATTCTTAAATTATTTATATGAGATTTCCATGTCAGCCTTTTATTAATGATAACACCCAAAAACATCGCCTCACTGACTCTACAAATCTCAACACCATCAACTCTAAATGGGATATCGACAGTTCTCTTTCCATGAATATCATGTATTTAGTTTTATCCAAATTGATCAATTTACCAAGTCATTCACATAATGAAATAAATAACTTTGGTCCAAAAACAGAACCCTGAGGAACTCCACATGTGATGTTACACAGTTCAGATCTTACATCATTTATTTGTACAAACTGTTTCCTATCTTTCAAATAGCAAGACACCCAGTGCCCATAGTGCTGGTCCTCTAATGCCATTTTATTCTCACCTTTAGAATAAAGCTCTCAGTATTTTTCTCAATATAACTAGATTTACAATAAAAGCAAGAAAAAATGTTATCAAAAGTTTTTGTCTATGACCATTATCTTTATAAGAGTAATTTTTCTCACCTGTCATAATTGTTCCAACTTCAGTAGAGACAGAAACGTCCTTGCACGCCTGGTTGTGTGCCGTGACTGTGATGTTGTACGTCTGTCCACAGTTCAAGTTGAGTAAAGTGCAGGAGGTGAGGCTGGTGTTGCAGGAGGCTGTGAGGCCCTGGTCTGTTTCTCCACGAACAGTGTAGTAGTCAGCGCCAGTGGTCACATCCCACTCCACCTGGCCGACTGACATGAAGTAGTGTGTGGTGATGTCTACTGGGATGCAAGGCTCTGTAGAAAAGGATGAAGACGTGCGTAAATATAAAACTGAAAAATACTGAACTCTTAGAAAATATTAACCTGGCTTTAAATAAAAATGGTCAAATGGCATCATCAGAGATTTTGAGAAGGGGTGTTTGCAGTCACTAAGTAGGAGTTTATTATTTTTTGGACATAGTTGGTCCAAGACGTGATTGGTCAGACTGACAATGGGGTTTGAAGTAGAGGGGAGTAGCTTGGTTGAATCAGGCAGGAAGCACCTATATGTTTTAAATATAGAGATGAGTTTTAGTCATAACTTGAGAAAGCATGAAATTTGAACACCGTACACGTGGAGGGGCGTGTAACAATTTGGCTGGCTCAAAACATCCCTAACCAGCCCATAAAAAGGTCGCTAACAATCAATATGAATATTAGTCATAACTTGAGACACTTAGGTGCTAGCCGCATGACATTTGAAGTCAATAAATTATGTTTACATGTTCACAATAATTTTTATTTGAGTCATTGTTCTGTTTTAAAATGTACATGTACAGCCAATAGATCTTATTATTTTACTATTATCATTACTTCTTTTAAGTTGACTCACAAAACAAGTCATTTCGAACAATCATGCTTAGGACAACCTCTGCCTACACACCAACTCCACTCACGATTAGGACCAACAACTACACCCACACTAAGACCTCCGCCAATCATAGGTAGGGTCATCTCCGCCCATATCAACACCTCCAGCAATCACTGGGTGGGCCATCTTCGCTGACATCAAGATCTCCACCAATCACGGGTAGGGCTATCTCTGCCCACAGGACAGCATGTACAGCACAGACCTCTACTTGAAGATTTTAATAAACTTTTTAGTTTTGTTTCAAAATTTTAGGATTTTTAGTTTATTTGGTAATAGTTCTTAAAACACACACACACACGCATACAGCTCTSAGAGCCTGAACTGCTTACCTGTGATCAGTGCTCCGACCATGTTAGCGACGCTGCTGCAGGTCTCTCCCATAGATTTCACAGACACAGAGTAGCTCTGACCACAGAGCAGCCCTTCTAGATCGCAGGAGGTCGTGTTGGTCTTACACGTGACATTCTGGCCTGATGCTGTGGTGGCCAATACCGAGTACATCAAACCTCCATCGCTCGGGTACCACGACACCTGGGCTGTSTTTGTGTAGCAGTTAATGTTTGCCTTGATCAGTCTTGCTTTACATGGAACTGAGAGATGGATAGAAAATACAAATCACTCGTTTTAGACATGGCATTAGACACTGAGTCGTTCAATTTAAGATGGTCTCTTTTATCTCTTGATTATCTCCATTGGTTTATTTTCATATCTACCTGAAGGTGTATTGACTTCAGGCGTGGGCGGGCTTTGACAGTACCCATCAGAGGAGACGACAGAGACGCGGTAGACCTGACCGCAGCCAAGTCCTGTCACATTGCACGAGCCCTCGGTTGTGCCCTGACAAGTGGTTGTCTGGCCACTGCTGTCCCAAAAGGTGGCGATGTAGGAATCAGCTCCGGTGCTCTCAGACCAGGAAACAATCAGAGAATCGGCATTGCAGTTCATTTTGGAGGAGGTACTACTAGGAGTGCATGGTACTGTTCAGAAAACACGGAGAAAGGCTTTCATTTAGGTATGATTTGTTTAATTTCTTGATTTAGAGGTAAAGGGAGTCAATTTGCTACACATTTTTCAGACAGAAGCAGATAATTTGAGACTCATTTAGGGAATGTGACTCTAAATAATGCTATTTTTGTCAAAGGTACCTGTCTTGATTTTTACACTGTTGCTTGATTGGCTCTGGCATCGCATGTCCCCTGCAGTCACAGTGGCTGTGTAGTACTGTCCACACTGCAGATTGGACAGTTCACACGTAGTATCAGGCGTACTGCACCCGTCCTTCAGGCCGTTGGGACCCACGGCTGTCACGGTGTAGAGCTGTCCACCCATACTGCTGGCCCAAGACATGGAAGCCACATTGTCACTGCAGCTYATGTTGGCTTTGAGCTTACCAGGAACACACGCCACTGAGAGAAAAAATATCATGTCATTTTTTTTTACATAAAAACTTCATTTATCTATGGTATTGTATGGTATTTCATTTGGTTCTGATAAAGAAACAAAGTAAAAACAGCATCCTTTACATGTTTTGGTGACAAAGCTGTCACTCTCTAAGCTGTTGCAGGTCCGCCCCTTGGCTATGACATACAGATTGTACATTTCTCCACACGGCAAGTTTTTCATGTTACAGACGGTTCCAGATGTGTTGCAGCAGCTGGACAAGCCGTTGCTCAGGGATTCCAGCAGTGCTGTGTACGTTATCGCCCCGGGGACAGGCGACCACGTGATTGTCATGGTTCCATCGTTGCAGCTTATGGTTTCTGTTACATTCTGAGGCGGGCATGGAGCTGAGGAGAAAACAAACACTTGAGGGTATAGTTTTGAACAATCATCGCCTTCTTGTACAATAACTTAAATTGCTCTAAAATTCAGTACCTTCATTGGTGCTTTATTCTAAGCAATAACATTTTTCTGCAATAAAGTCAGTATATAAACTGTTCAAACTATTGGCATGCTCTTGGACCAGACTCTGAATACTAAATTGCTTCTGACGACCATTAAATATGCAAATAGTTTAGTTTGTTCAAAAATGTTTGTTTTCAGTGAAAGGTTATGTCTTTTAATAAAATCTTTCTGCAAACCAGCTAACCATCATTTGAATGTTTGGAGGACCTAGTTTTTAAAATCAAATGGTGCAGGGTACTTTGTCCTACAATTTCTTAGCACAAAAGGTCAGGAAATGTGTGTTTGGTTGATTTCTTCTTTATTGTAACAATGCTTCTTGGCAATAAATTTTATATCGTTAAAGCCTGTTAATTTTTTCTTTTAAATGCTGCCACATTTGTAAGGAACATGCATTTGTGGGTTGAGCAGTAGAGCTGAGTATGTGGGGTTGGACACATGAAATATTTGTCAAATCTTCTCTGCCAAACAGCTTATTTTGCTGTTATTGACTCTTGTTTTGAGCTTCTGGTACCACCAGGCGCTGCCAACCAGGTGCCCGGTGTAAGTTTCATTGCCAAAGAAATAATCTACCAAACACAAATGTCCTTAATTTTTGTGCTAAGTGTATTTTTTCATGAAAATCATTCAGAATATAACTAATATTCTGTTAAAATACAACAAACAAATAGAGCAAATTTGCAAATTGTAACCCAAATTATGTTGATGTCAGAATTTTGTGTCAAATATCTTACATTTTTAACCAAAAGTAAAAAATAAAACCAAAAGAAACATCAGACAACATCCACTGCCTAGCTGTGCCTGTCAATATAAAGCAAACCTTGAACTCACTTTGTGCCCTTTTGTTTTTAGCATTTAGATTTTTTCATTTACATTAAAAGCACCCTGTATATTTTTATTCACCTGTTTCGGTTTGCACAGCGTTGCTCTTTGCACTGGTGCACTGCTGGTCCTGGGCCTGCACGGTGAAGGTGAGGTTCTGGCTGCACGGCAGCTGTGGCAGAGAACACGTCCCGCCTATTGTAATGTTACAGCTAAAAGTCTGGATGACGCCCTGTCTGCTTGTCGCTGTGATGATGTATTGCGTGGCCCCAGCCGTGTCATTAAATACGGCCCACGCTGAGTTTGACAGGCAGTCCATCTCCACATTCGTCAGATAAGGTACACAGGGAACTGACAATAAAAGATTATAATTTAGTTATACCATCTTTTTTTAATTCTAAGAGCCATGTTTTCATACAAATGCTACATCTACCTACCTGTTGTGATTAGTTTTGCAGGGCTGGTTTTGCCAGTGCAGTTATTCCTGGACGGTGTGATGGTGATGTTGTACCCCGTCCCACAGTTAAGTGTCCTAATATTACAGCTGTTTGTGCCACTGCAGTTATGCACGCGACCTGCAGCATCAGCTGCATTCACTGTGTAAACAACCCCCGGCACGTTGTTGGTCCAGGTAACCATAAGAACTCCATTGTTACAGTCCACGAAAGGAAGGAAGGACAACAGTGGACAGGGAGCTGGGTGGAGGAAGAGAATTTAAGTTAAAGATTTAAAATATGATAGATTTGGAAGATTAGGTCTCAATTTTTAATGCATGGCAACCTGAGTCATGTACACGCACTTAGTGTTATTATTTTATTTATTTAAATGAACAAAAATACATAAAAAAATGAATACTGAAAACTGACTCTACTTACTTTCAGGTGTTCCCTTTGTATGGGGTGCCAAGTGTAAAATGAAACATTTAAAAATGTCACTTGTTAAAATTTTCCACTAACATTTTTATTATTTAGCTCACTGTTCTTACATTTTGCTAATTTTTACTAAATGTTAAATTTAAATGTTAAATTATATATA
>NW_013952852.1:136045-142970 GCF_001266775.1 Austrofundulus limnaeus | reverse complement strand
GTATTTTGGAATGTAACACAGCCTTTGCCATTGGTGCTCGGCTCATGTTATGATGTCATCATCCTAGGACAATGGCAACCGTTAGCGCTCCAATGCTGCTAAAGCTTCCCTACAAGACATCAAACTTGCAGTTATGGCTGGTGTTTGAGCTGCACTTCAAACTGTCGTAACACAGGTACCACCTATATTGTTTTTTATGAACACATTTTGAATGTAGATTTTAAAAATTAGCGTTCGAAGAAGTTAGCATCAGCTAACCCAGATGATGTCATCATCCTGTGACAAACCATGGCCACTGCTAGCCACCACTAGCCACTGCTAACATCGCTGAAGGAAGCAAAAGTTGTGTTCCACTCCAAAATACCTACTTCAACATTTAAGGTTTAACTTTTACTTTTAGATTTAAATCTTTAGATTTAGGATTTAATATTTAATATATTATTTTTAACATTTAAATTTAACATTTAGCAAAAATTAGCTAAATGTAAGAACAGTGAGCTAAATAATAATAAAATGTTAGTGGAACATTTTTCGCACTCAAAAAGTGAGCTAAATAATAAAAAATATGTTAGTGAGTTTTTTTCAACATTTCATGTTACACTTGGCATCCCATATATTTGTCAATTGTATTTTTAAATGGAACATTTTTGAGCTTTTCTACATAATGAAAACATCCCGCTCATCATACCTCGGTTTGTCAAAAACAATCACCTGTAGCAACTTGTTTTGTGGGACTGAGAGAGCTGTTGCAGATCTCGTTTTGGGCCATCACCGTCACGCTATATGTCGTGTCGCACTGCAAGCTGCTGATTACGCAGTAAAGACTATCCGTCTCACAGGTGCTGACTTGACCTTTGCTGCTCACCACAGAGGCGTAGAACTGCACGAAGTAACCCGTCGACTGCCAGGTGATGTTGAGAACACCAGACAGACAGTCCAGGTTAGTCTGAACATTGTCTGGCACACATGGAGCTGAGGAGAGAACAGAGGATGTCTGGTCACTGTATTCCAATATATTAAGGGGATAAAAAGAAAAAGGTTAAGCAAGTTGAGCTTCTATTCTCACCAGCGCGAATTACTTTTATTTGACTCCTGGCTCCGATGCAGTTCCAATCAATACCAGAAACATAGATGTTGTAATCCTGTCCACACAGCAAATTAGGTATCTGGCAGGTGGTGCCCGTGGTGTTGCAGGACCACTTGAGGCCCTGTGCGTTTTCAGCCACAGCCATGTAGGAGATGGAGCCCTTCGAGGCCTGCCACGACACCGTGATGCTGTTCGATCCACAGGAAGAGTTCACTCTCAGCTGGGTGGGAGGACACGCAGCTGGTGGAGTGAAGCAGAATCAGTGAGTTAAATCTTTTTTAAAAATCAGGCGTTATCAAGAAAATTAAGTTTAACATATTAAAACAAAATAATTTACATGTGATTATTGTGTTAAAGTTCTGGGCGGGACTGGGACACGTCTTTCCCTGTCCGCTGATGCTGACTTTGTAAACTTCCCCACAGCGCAGGGAGCTGATGTTACAAGAGGAGCCATTTGTTGAGCAGGTCTGACGGTCGACCATGTTAACGGCATCAGCCGAGGCAATGTAGTAGAGAACGCCGGAGCCGGGAGTCCAAGAAGTCGAGACTGTGTTGTTGATGCAGTCCCGTGATACCTGCAGACCGCTGTAAGGACAAGGGGCTGGAGTGAAATACAAAGAAGGAACATAGTTAAAATTATCATCATGATCTCATCATCGGAACATTGTGCGAGGAGAAAAGAAGGAGGGAACCCAGGAGCAATAAGCTGCAATATTCTTTTCTTTTTCAGGAACCAATCTTAGTTTCCTAAAGTAATTTCGTTCCTGAGTTTTATGTCACTTATTGAGAACAATTTTCTAGTTTTATTGGCAACTCAAGCTTAATAACAGAGGCATCATGGGAAAAGTTAATTTTGCAGCGCTCTTCCCCAGGCTGGATGGAATCAACTGCGATAAATTTGAGGTTTGGAAAGCAATCACATACTTTTCAAAATAATCAGTGTTTTCCTACCTGTGGACACAGTGATGGACTTGCTGGCCAAACTGACACAGGTGGCGGAGCGAGCCACCACAGTAATGTTGTAGTCCTGCCCACAGGCCAGGCTTGGGAAGTTGCAGAGAGTGTTTGTGTTGTTACAATCAGCTTTGTAGCCGAGGCTGCCCTGAGCGTACACCGTATACGATGTGGCACCAAGGGCTGCAGTCCATGTGACGGCTGTGATACCAGTGCTACAGTCTACTTGTCCGCTGACGTTGGTCGGAACACATGGAGCTTTGAGGGGGGATAAAAAGATGTTAATGTATAACTCATTTTTAGACATATCTAATATATTACTTGTAGATTTGCCAGAGGTGGACAAAGTACTCAGTTTCTTTACGTGAGTCAAAGTACTGGTCCTGCTGTTCAAATATCACACTAATAAAAGTAAAAGTAGCTTCATCAAATTATTACTTATGTTAAAGTACTGGAGTACTGCAGTAATTCCAAATATACAATTATTTAGTCTTATATGGAGCTTTTCTAGATACTCAAAGAGTAAGGAAATCTGAATGTAACCTAAGCTTAGTTATTTTTAAAATTTGTTCAAGTTCGCTGAAGTGAAAATAATATTTGTTACAATAAGCTAGAAACACTTTTAGACAGCAATTTAAAGTTCATTTGGTAGGAATCCATTAATAGAACAAAGAGACTAAAAGTCTAAAACATTATTTGTAAAAGGACCAATCAGGATCTACACAAAAACCTGCAATAGTGCTGAAACGTGTCTAGTACACCTATATATATCTAGTGTACCTACAAAGAAATAGTAGTAGGACAAAAATTCTTCTTTTTCTTGTAACCAATTTATATGGCACGGTATGAGGGCCAAAATTAAGACTATTGCGCAACCAGCAGTTGCTACATCCTTGTAGCAGGAGGCTATATCTTTTAAACCAGCTATTGATCTTATTAATGATAGGCCAGCTCCGGTAACTGAGAGGCCGGCACTGGCAAATGAGAAGGAGACTATTTATTTTTGTTAGCATCTGAAAGGCTAGCGACTAGCTTTGGAGAGACTAGCATGCCTAGGCTAGTGACCCACTGGATTGCCAACTTCCTCCGTTGTCTATTGGCATGGATAGGCTGGCGTTAGCATTGGAGAGGCTAACAACTAGTCAAATACAGTCAAATATATTTTCTCATAATTGTGCTAAAATGAAAAGAAAAAAMCCCGCCACCATTAACCAATAGACGGCCAAACGCAGCTGCTAATTTGTAACTAAACTAAAGCCATCTGCTTTACAGTAATGTTTTATGYTATATGTTTATACTTGACAACATGTTGAACAGTAAATTCTAAGGAACACCTGTCAGTGCATGCCGCTTTTAGGTTTTGTATGTGAACCATTTTTGTTGAAAAAGTTTTCTTTATACAAAAAAGTCTTGTCTTGTCTAATAAAGTAGGTGAGCAGCCTGGGCATTCGAGTCGCTATCCTCTCCATTGCTAACACCAGCCTATCCATGTTAGTCGCTAGACTTTACAATGCTAACACAAATGAATAGCCTCCTTATTTGCCAGCGTCAGCCTCTCAGATCAATAGCTTGTTTAGGAATATATATAGCCTCCTGCTACGAGGATGTAGCAACCGCTGGTTGCACAAAAGTCTTAATTTTGACCCTCATACTGCGCCGTATGTTTAAAGCTGCATATCAGCACCTATAGAGTAATGAAGTGGAGTAAAACTAAAAAAATTTAAAATGTCAATGTCAAAAAAAGAGTGCTAGCTAATTAAAGTACAGTACTCAAATAAAATTACTTTGTTACTGCCCACCTCTTAGATTTGCTGAATTGTAATTTCCTTTCCAACTACACTCTCAAGCATAAATACCTGTGTTGAGCTCCTTGGGAACAGTTGGGTTGCTGCTGCATGAGTTTGTGTAGCCGACAACACTGACGAGGTATTTCATCCCACAGCTCAGCTGGTTGAAGGTGCAGCTAGAGCCACTGGAGTTGCAGGTGGAGACCAGTCCTTTGCTGTCCACAGCTGTCACCACCTGAGTCTGATCTGGACCAGCGTTTCCCCAGGTGACTTGCGCCACGTTACTGCTGCATTGCAAATTCATAGACGTGATGTCCGTCTTACAGGGAGCTAGTGATGAAAAAGGTGAGTTACTAAAATATAGTGCGCCTTTTTAAAAAAAACAGATTCCTCAAAGTAATTGTTTACAGGAGTTGCATGAGCGCTGTAAGTAAATGCATCGTGCATCAAAGCCCAGCCTGTATACACAGCAATGAAATTTGAGTTTCATGAAATGTACATTTATTGTTTACTACCTGAGTACATGTGGTAATCAGAGCCCCCAATGGTCCCACAGCTGACAGATGATGTAGTAACAACTATGCCATACAAGGTGCCACATTGTAGGTTCTGGATGGTGCATTTGGTGCCAACAGTGCTACAAGTTTGAGTTGCGTTGTCACTGCTGATGGCCATTGCAGTGTACGTGCCWGCGTTGCCATTGCTTGCTTTCCACTGCACTCCAAAGGAGTTGGTGCTGCAGTTCAGGTCTGCTTGGACCTGATCCGGCAGACAGGGAGCTGTTGGAGGGACACAGATTGTTGATGCATCGATGGAGTCTTTCGTGAAATGAAATGTGAAACGGAGTCATTTACCTGAAGCAAAAGTTATGTTGGTTGACCCAATGCTGTTGCACGATGCTGTAGAAGCAACCACAACGGCTGAATACTGGCTTCCACACTCCACCTTCGCTGTGCAGGTTGTTGTGTTAGAAGAGCAGAAGACCACGTGGCCATTGGTAGCAATTAGCGTAGCTGTGTATGAAATGGCGTATGTGCTTGGAGCCCAGGCCAGAGTTGCCGAACTGGTGCCACAGTCGGTTTTTACAGTCACGTTAGTTGGAGGGCAGGGTGCTGAGAGAGACAAGAAATCGTGAGCTGTGATAATTATCTAAAATAAAAAAAAGGATAAACATAACTTTCATGTATATATATTTGAAATTCCATCTTGTTTTTATTACTTTAATAAATATCTGAAAGCTCACTTCTAACAGACTCAAAACAACCCAATCAATGATCAGCTGACCTATCCTGTGCTGAGAAATACCTTATAACTTTATATGTAATTAGATTTAAGTATTTTAAAAGTGTGTTTAGACCATAAATGATGATAAATTTCATGATGGATGTTCAGGCTGTTTCTTTAGATGGTTACTGAATGAAAAAGTTGTATTATCGCCTTTAAAAATGAACCAGAATCCTTYGAAACTGAATGGAAAAAATATGAATGTGGTGTTAAAGTGTATAGAAAACATAATTTGAAAGTATTAGTTTAAATGATTGAGACATTYGCACAAATATATTAGAGCATAACGAAACAATTAGATGTTTGTTGGAAAAAAGGATAAAGTCTTTCAAGATTACTGACTACTCAAAAAATAAATAAAAATAACAAATACAACTGTTTTTGCCTGTATACATTTGAACTCTTGCTGCTTATTCTAGTTTTAAATGAAAGTTTATATGTTTTAGTTATGAACTGCTCRTTAGATTGTAGAAAAACACTACATAAACTATGATGGTATTTTTTTAGCTTTCTATTTCCTGTAAGGTTGACCTTAATTCAACAAAACATATTTTGGTTTCTGTTTCACGATACATTGACAATATATTCATATATGAACCTGTATTAGTTTGTATCTGCTCGCTGAAGACACTGCTGCACTGAAAGTTCCTGGTGCTGACCCCRAACGAATACTGCTTTCCACACTTCAGCCCCGTGAGCGCAAAAAACGTCTGCGATATGGTGTAGTTGACGACAGCCCCACCGGTTTCCTGGGACTGGATAAAATAACCAGCTACCATCTCTGGACTCTGGTTCCATTTTACTGTGATGTCATTGTTGTTGCAATTGGTCACCCCGGACAGGCCGGTGGGCGGGCAGATGACTGTGAACAAAACAGAAAAAAAAAAAATGAGAGTCTGCATCATGTGCTGATTAAATGTGGACAGGGTTCATTATAATCATAGTGATTTCAGATCACAGCTTTGGCACTCTGACCTGTTTTTAACATGGTTTGGTCGCTGGGTTGGCTCTGGCAGCCTCTTTCCACAGTGACCACAGAGATGGTGACTGTGTCGCCACACTTCAGGCCTGTGAGGGAGCAGCCTGTTCCACTGGACGAACAGTTGGAGACGCGTCCGTTCATGACGGAAGGCAAAGCCGACACCACGTACTGATCTGCCTTCGAGGCGGCATTCCAGGTCACGACACCAACATTACCGGCACACTGCAGAGACGCGACGACATTTGTGGGAGGACAGGAGCCTGCAAGAACAAAACATGCACCATAATTTTAGTCATTTTTAAAATAAAACTCCTTTTTTATTTTTCTGTTTATTACCTGAAACATAGCTGTATGGCTGGCTGTCTTGCCCCTTGCACTGGTTAGAAAAGGGGCTGACAGTGATGCTGTAGGTCTGACCACAGCTCATGTTAGGGATCAGACAACTCAAGGTGTTGGTGGTGCATTGCTTCACGTCGCCGTTTTCTCCAGCCGCCGTCACGTTGTATGACACCGCTCCGGGACTTTGCTGCCAGCTCACCTTGGCTGTGTTGTTTTCACACAACAGCGAAGCGCTAATATTTGTTGGAGCACAAGGGCCTGATAGGAAGTGAAAAACGGACACATGACAGAGTCTTTATAGGATATATTTGTTGACGACGATATAGACTTAAATGAAATTCTATACATAAAAATCTTCTAAATTCATAAATGTTGCTCCTTTATCTCAAAGCATTATGCAGAAATGTAGCAATTCTTTTTAAAGGGATCCCCGATTAGTTGTAACATTAGACTTTATTTGATAAACATATATTTTAACTGTAAAATAAAGAC